>NW_005434469.1:14642-15862 GCF_000315625.1 Guillardia theta CCMP2712
CTCTCTCTCTCCTCGTCTCTCCTCTCCTCTCTCCTCCTCCTCCTCCTCCTCCTCCTCCTCCTCCTCCTCCTCCTCCTCCCTCCTCCTCCAGCTGACGGACATGAGCAGGTTGGGATCGAAGGAGCTCTACATGATCAACTTTCTGCTAGTCATGGGGGCAGACGCGGACGCCAGGGATGGTGAGACGGGGAGCTGCGCGATTGCTGTTTGACAGCTGTCAAGGCTCCGGGAGGACGGCCCTCGACCTCTGCGATCACCTTCAGGTGAAAATTCGTCCTCGTTGCTTCCACCTGACGAGCAGCAGGCAAGGTCCCTCCTGCGGAGGGCCTACTCCAGCCAAGGCCAGCTGAGGTGAGAGGGGGAAGTTTGCGGGGGTGAGAGCTGAGCCTGGAGGCAACAAGGATGGCGAGGTGGGGGCCCAAGGGAGTTCCTCCTCCCTCCGATGAAGCTCCTGTGCCGATTTTCGAGCAGCAGCTGAGGATAACGTTGGGGGTAAGTCCCATCCCAGTGGTCCCTCCTTCTCCCCCCCCTTTCCCTGCTCCTGCTCCTGCTCCCTGCTCCCTGCTCCCTGCTCCCTGCTCCTGCTCCTGCTCCTGCTCCTGCTCCCTGCTCCTGCTCCTGCTCCTGCCTGATGCTGCTCCTGCTCCTGATTGCTCTCCCTCTTCTTCTCTCCACCTCCAATTCCCCCTTCATGTCCCACACCATCACGCACACAACTACCACTAGACCCTTCCCCTTCCACTCCATCATGTTCGATTTCTGCAAACAATTCATGAACATCTTTCCTCTCTTCTGCTCTCTTGACATCTTTTTTCTCCTCTCAACCAGGTGCCGCTACTCTGTGTGTTTCATAAGGGAGAACAGGCGTACGTCAACAGAGAGCCCTGTCGTTCGTGGTAAACAAAAGCAGAGCAGAGCAGAGCAGAGCAGAGCAGAGCAGAGCAGAGCAGAGCAGAGCAGAGCAGAGCAGAGCAGAGCAGGAGCAGAGCAGAGCAAGGGAGAGAAGAGCAACAGAGAGGAGAGCAGAGCAGAGGGGACAAAAGAAAAGGGAGGCAATGTTTGGAGAAAACAGAGGGAGAAGGGACACAATGGATCGAATAGGAAAAGAGCATGGACGGGGAGAGAGGGGAGGACGAGGGGTGGACGAGGACGAGGACGAGGACGAGGACGAGGACGAGGACGAGGACGAGGGAGGACGGAGGACGAGGACGAGGACGAGG
>NW_005434469.1:15962-20176 GCF_000315625.1 Guillardia theta CCMP2712
GGGACGAGGACGAGGACGAGGACGAGGACGAGGACGAGGACGAGGGGAGGACGAGGACGAGGACGAGGACGAGGACGAGGACGAGGGGAGGACGAGGAGGGAGAGGATGGATCAATGTGACTTCAATTATCTTCAGCACTATTGGGCTCATCGTTACAGTACCTTACAAGGTGAACACTCTCCCCGCTCCTCTTTCCCCTCTCCTCTCCCCCGCTCCTCTCCCCCTGTCCTCTCTCCCGCTCCTCTCCCCCTGTCCTCTCTCCCGCTTCTCTCCCCCTCTCCTCTTTCCCCTCTCCTCTCCCCCGCTCCTCTGAGTGAACGGATGCCCTCAGGGGACAGGGCAGTTCTGCCACATGTGCGTCAACTGCGGGTCCAAGAACGTCACCAGCTCTCCCGTGCGAGGAGAGGACAGCTTCTTGTGACCAGTCAAGATCGTGGGAAGTCAGGCAGGGAGACGGTGGGAAATGGTCAGATCCGATCATGCCGTGTTCAACCATACTTTGTAACATCACATCACATCACATCACATCACATCACATCACATCACATCACATCACATCACATCACACCACACCACACCACACCACACCACACCACATCAAGTGAAAGCTATCAGGATCAAAGAAAGCAAAGGATGAATCGAAAAGAGCTAAGAATGTCTAAGAGCATGAAGTACCTCAAGATTGTGAATACACCAAGAAGATGATATTCTTCGAGCATGCACGTGATGCCAGGACCTGGACATGGCAAGAGAGCTAGCAGAGATGAGAGGGAGGTTGGGGAGGGGGGGAAGAGGGAGGGAGTGAAGAGGTCTTCATTCAATCACAACTTAAAATTTGTTCATCGATGAAGCTGTCTGCTCGCCTCGAGCTCCTCCCTTGTTTTGTCGTCCTCTGCCCATACCATCTGTCTATCTCTTCCACTCTCTGCCTCCAAGTGTATACATTGACATCACCAGCGCAACAAGATGGCGGGAGAGACGGTTTACCTGGGATCACGGTATCCGTACGACCGTGACTTCTTTCCTTGGGACTGCAAGGCAGGGTACAGGCTGAGGATGGACAAGCGCTGCAGTGAGCGGGTATGAGAGGAGCGAGGAAGAGGCATGAGATAACAACAAAAGTCAATGCTATCAATTACGCAATACGGAATGCAGGTCAAGGCAGCAGCAGGAATGAAGGCAGGAGCAGTGAGCAGGGTTGGGGAGGGGAGGGGCAGGAATGGAAGCTGGCAAGGGCAGGAGCAGGAGCAGCACACAGCATGCGTCGCAAGATGTGTGTGGAGGAGGAGGAGGAGGCTTAGTGCTTCTGCTGCATGCGCTACCGTAAGATCAGTCGCCGCAACAGACTCGGTTGCTGCATTTCCTTGCCTTGACAAATCCGTTACAATCCGTAACGGATATCGCGTCCTCCCTTTCTGGTCGTTGGTACCGCATGGTTTGGCTCTGTTTCTTTTTTTTAAGAGTCATGTTGGGCAGCAGTTGAGACAGATAACAATATGTATGAAGGATTTTGCTGTCCTCTTTGATCTCCTATACAAAATTCTGAGGCAAGCTGTCATAGAGCTCACTTATAAAATCACTTTTCGGAAGTTGCACTTCAATATGCCGCGACGATTCATGGCAGAGAAAGCAGGAGCAGGAGCAGGAGCAGGAGCATGGTTGGCGATGCTACTGGTCATGCTGATGCTGCTACATCAGCCCGTGCAAGCTCAGAGAACTTGTGGTGTCTGCACCTTCCAGGTCGTCAGCGGACAAGTTCTTAACAAGACGGTAGGAGGAGACTGCGGGACTGGTTGTACAGTACTTGATCTCGAAGACTTTGGATTCAGCAGCATCGCAGACGGAGCTTTGACAGCCTCAGACCTTACCAGCATGACACAGCTCTATATGGGCACAAACCAGCTGACAAGCATACCTACAAGTATCAGCGAACTGACCAGCTTGACGTATCTCTACCTGAACAACAATTATTTGACGAGCATACCAGATGGCTTCTTCGATAAGCTCACAAATCTGACACGTCTCGATCTAAGCGGAAACCAGCTGACAAGTCTACCTAGGAGTATCAGCGGCCTGACAAGCCTGCAGCAACTCGTCCTAAAAACAATAAGCTCACCGTTGTCTCTGCTAGCAACTTTGTCGGACTTACAAGCCTGCAACAGCTTTATCTCTCCAACAACAACATCTACTGCATCGATGCTGCCGCCTTCGCCTCTATCCCTGCAAGTGCATCCATCGACATCCGCTACAACAACGCCAGCCTCTGCGTGCATCCCTCCTGGCCTGCCTCTGTACAGTATGATACCGGCCTCCAGAACTGCTCTGACAACACCAGCCCCTGCTTGACGTGCAGCCAAGCCGGAGACCCTCTGCTCTGCTCGTGCCCTGCTGGCTTCTTCCCTCAGCTCTCTCTCGGGCTCTACACCTGCCAGCCTTGTCCCCCAGCCTCCTTCAAGTCTGCCCCGGGCACGGCAAACTGCTCCGCCTGCTCCACCAGCCCCTGCGACGTGGGGCAGTACCGGCAGGCCTGCAACAGCACGAGGGACGGGGAGTGCGGGGAGTGTACGAACAAGATGGCGGGGGAGACGGTGTACGTGGGGTCAGGGTATCCGTACGATCAGAACGCCTGTGCTTGGGACTGCAAGGCAGGGTACATGCTGAGGATGGACGAGAGCTGCTCGGCCTACTGCGAGATGGTGTAGGAGGGGAGGACGAGAAGAAGAGAAGGCAGGGCCGTGTTGAAGTCTGACCTGTGACATTCAGTAAAGGAGAAGGTGTTCAGGGTTTGTGGCTGTAACTTGTTATGAACTTCGATATATCACTTGACTCTCAAGTGTTGGGTTTTGTGCCAGTGCCATCTACGTCTTGTCCCCACGTACGATAGTGTGACTGCGGGCCGCGAGCGAGGCCCCGGATCAGCACTGAGTGCGACGGCCGTCTGTCTTGCTGCTGACTCGCATTCAGAGTGGGTTAACTACCGTGATCCGATGATAGTGCGAACCAACCCTCATCCTATCAGTGATACCTGAGCTGGCACGCAGGACCAGACTCGACCCCCGCGCCATGCCGTGGCCGCTCTCAGCGAAGGAGGGAGACTACCGTACTGGCCTCGTACTGATTTTTAACTTAACTTTGAGTAAACTGAGTCACCGGAGTCGCTGCACTGAGTTGCCGGGGCCCGGGGCGGGGCTGGTTAAAAATGCTTTCCTGATGATAAGGAGGAGGAGCCGTGCACGACGGGACGAGGAGCAAGGATCAGGACAAGGAGCAGCGAGGTAGCAGTGGGACAAGCCTCTTGCTGGGAGGACGAGGATACAAGTTGCAGGGCAGCGAAGATCATTGAAGAATCCTCGTAAGAGAAAGGACAATGAGGAGCGGAATGGCAGCATCGATGTTTGATCCGGCAACGAGCATGTAGGCGGCATGCAGGTCGAGGACGAGGACGAGAGGAGGGGCATACGGCTGCACAAAGAGGAGGGAGAGGGAGAGGGAGAGGGGAAGGAAGAGGGGAGGAGAAAGTAAAGCAGAATCAGGGGAGGGGGCAGAAGCATCAAGAAGCCCAGCAGCAGCAGAGAGAAGAGCGGGACCAGCATCAGGAATGGAAGCAGGAGCAGGTGCAGGAGGAGCATAAGGAACAGGATCACAAGCAGCACCACCAGGAGCAGGAGCAGGAGCAGGAGCAGGAGCAGGAGCAGGAGCAGGATGCGTCGCCAGAAGTTGGGGAGGAGAAAGCAGTGCTGCAGCAAGAGCAGCCTGATCGAACCCGGCAGCATGCAGCAAGCTCCACAGCTGATGCTGGTGCTACTTATGCTTCCCTTCTTCACGCGTGCCTCCTGCGCCTTGCCGCCTCTCGCGCATGGTCGACCTCCTCGACCTCCTCGCGACTGCTCGTGGCGGTGGCGTTGCGGTGCGTGGAGGAGCGGAAGTACCGGATGGCGTTGAGGAGGGAGGCAGTGAAGGAGAACATCCCGCAGAGCCTTCGGAGGACGAGGCTGTTCCTGTCCGATGGCTGGATGGACTTCCAGGACGTCGAGCGGTACCAGGAGTGGATGAAGATGTATGCTGTGCTGGAGGAGAAGAGCCGGGAGCTGCGGGTCGGGCAGGGGGAGCTGGAGGGAGCAGAGGCGAAGCTGCGGGACCTGTCTGAGTACGAGGAGAGCTTGTACCATGACATGGAGAGAGGAGGAGGACTGGGGGGAAGTGGAAGAAAGCT
>NW_005434469.1:21878-47224 GCF_000315625.1 Guillardia theta CCMP2712
CTCTCTCTCTCTCTCTCTCTCTCTCTCTCTCTCTCTCTCTCTCTCTCTCTCTCTCTCTCTCTCTCTCTCTCTCTCTCTCTCTCTCTCTCTCTCTCTCTCTCTCTCTCTCTCTCTCTCTCTCTCTCTCTCTCTCTCTTGCTTCCTATTATTCTCTCTCCCTCGTGCTTCCCGTTACTCTACTTCTGCCTTCATAGTGTCATTCCCTGTCATCTCTTGTCTGTTGTCATCTCGTATCACCTCACACACCCTCCTCCCTTGCCCTCAACAATCTCAAATTTACACTTGTGTCAAATTTACCCTTCCGTCTCCTGCTTCTCCCTCCTCCCTCTCTCCCCTCCCTCTCCTCCCTTCTTGAACCCCCTCCCTCTCTCCCCTTTCTCTTCTACCTTCCTCTCATCTCTCCTTCCCGCATGCGGTAAAGTGTATATGACGTATATGACCACCTATGCCAAATATAGGGGAAAAATGTCAGAACTGGTCTCCCCTCCCTCTCCTCCCCCTCTTCCCTCTCCTCTCCCCGCTCCCTCTCCTCCCCCTCCTTCCTACCTTTCCTCCCTCCCCCTCCCCCTCCCCCTCCCCCTCCCCCTCTCCTTCCTCCCCCTCCTGCCTTTCTCTCACGTTAATTCGTCAGCCCCTCTGCTTCTCCTGGCAGCCCAAATGGCCAGCGACTGAGACGCCACTGGGACTGAACATCGACAAGCGAACTGTGAGACTGTGCTGGTGCAGCGAGTGCGATGATGATGATGATGATGGTGATGGTGATGGTGGTGGTGAGGATGATGATGATGATGATGATGAGGATGATAATGATGATGATGATGATTGAGACGGATATGATGGGACAGCATCATTTCTTTCAAGATCGTACTTTTTTGCAAGTTTTCATTGTCATGTCTGAGCATTTCAAGTCTTCGACTTGACATGTTCACTCCTTTGGTTGTCAGGGAGAGATCACGGGAACGCCTCATTTCCTAGGAGAGATAGTCTGCCAAGTCACTTGCACAGATGCTGATGGAGTTCCATCAGTCACGGAGCTTCGGTGAGTTCAACGTGATGTCTGGAGATGATGACTTGAGCGATTGTGAAAGTAGACATGATGTGTTGATGTAAATCTTGTTCGTTTCAGTGCATGTCTTGACGTGTTGATGTAAATCTTGTTCGTATCAGTGCATGTCTTGACGTGTTGATGTAAATCTTGTTCGTCTCAGTGCTTGTCTTGAGGCGTGCGAAGAGCTTGATGTGATTGGTTGCAACGAACAGCTTCAAGTGCTCCAAGCTTCCAGAGAACCATCAAGTGCCCAGGTTTCTCGACTACAACACTTCGTCCAGTACTTTGTCGTGAAGCGAAAGGTTGAGTTGTTAATGTGTAGCAGATGTCATGTTGTGCATAGTAAATGTCTGAGAGATCAATCGCATGCTGCCCGAGCTTTCGAAACGATCTCGTGTGAGAGCTGAGGGATCTGAGAGAGCAGCTCTCATTGTCATGAGCACGTCACCTGCTCTTTTATCGAAGATGACAAGCACATGTCAAAAGTCGTCAAGATATGGGAGAAGTGAGTCAGTACAGCAATCAGCGCTCGATGATACGTATGATTGCAGATTATCTCTCAGACCTCAATCGCTGAACCCATCTTTACCACAACAGCAACATTGCAGTAAACTACTTTTTGACATCACCTCTTCGTCGGATTATGTGGTCGAATAGGCTGAGATGATGTCAAACTAATGTCTGTCGCAAAAGAACGAATTGCTCTACTTGCTCAACTCCCTCTAATGTCTCAAACGTCTTTTCAACCTCTCCCTCTTCCTCCTCACTCCTCTCATACCATCTCGCAGTAGGCCGAGCAGCTCTCGTCCATCCTCAGCATGTACCCTGCCTTGCAGACCCAAGCACAAGCGTTCTGATCGTACGGATACCCTGACCCCACGTACACCGTCTCCCCCGCCATCTTGTTCGTACACTCCCCGCACTCCCCGTCCCTCGTGCTGTTGCAGGCCTGCCGGTACTGCCCCACGTCGCAGGGGCTGGTGGAGCAGGCGGAGCAGTTTGCCGTGCCCGGGGCAGACTTGAAGGAGGCTGGGGGACAAGGCTGGCAGGTGTAGAGCCCGAGAGAGAGCTGAGGGAAGAAGCCAGCAGGGCACGAGCAGAGCAGAGGGTCTCCGGCTTGGCTGCAGTAGTCAGAGGTGCTGGAGGAGGGAGTCACGCAGAGGCTGGTATGTCAGAGCAGTTCTGGAGGCCGGTATCATACTGTACAGAGGCAGGCCAGGAGGGATGCACGCAGAGGCTGGCGTTGTTGCCGGTGATGTAGATGGATGCGCTTGCAGGGATAGAGGCGAAGGCAGCAGCATCGATGCAATAGATGTTGTTGTTGGAGAGATAAAGCTGTTGCAGGCTTGTGAGCTTGTCGAAGAAGCCATCCGATATGCTCGTCAAGCTATTGCCATAAAGGAAGAGACTCGTCAGACTTGTCAGGCCGCTGATACTTGTAGGTAGACTTGTCAGCTGGTTGTAGCCAATATTGAGAAACGTCAGGCCTGTGAGCTTGTCGAAGAAACCATCCGATATGCTCGTCAAGCTATTGCCATAAAGGTTGAGATCCGTGAGACTTGTCAGGCCGCTGATACTCGTAGGTAGACTTGTCAGCTGGTTTCCACCGAGATCGAGAGACTTCAGGCTGGTGAGGTCTGAGGCTGTCAAAGCTCCGTCTGCGATGCTGCTGATCCCTTTCCTGCTCAGTGGAAGATTTGTACAATTAGTACCGCAGTCTCCTCCTACTGTCTTGACAAGAACTCCATTGCTGACGTTGAAGGTGCAGAAACCACAAGTTGTCTGAGCTTGCACGGGCTGATGTAGCAGCATCAGCATGACCAGCAGCATCGACAACCATGCTCCTCCTGCTCCTGCTCCTGCTCCTCCTGCTGGCTGTGTCATGAACCGTCGCAGCATGTCTTAGCTGCCTTTTACTCAAAGTTTTAAAAACTAAAAATCACTACCAGGACAATCAGGGGAGTAGAGGAGCCTCTCGGTTTTATATATCACTATATAAACATGATTGATGGCGTTAGAGTCAACTTCTCAACCTTCGCTGCCAGATTTGAAATTGTTACATGGGAACATCATCGCTTGTTCGAAACCAGATCTCGCAAATAGGCTCACGAGTTTGAAATGTCGGTACCATAAATCAGTTTTAAAACTTGTTAGTACCAAGAAATACATTGTAGGTGCTACTGCTAGTGGCTGCTGGTACTGCAGTGAAAACATTTTAGTGACTGGCACGGTAGGGGTGACTCGGCTACGGGTACTTTGCTGGGCAAATCCTGGGCAGAAGGCAGCAGATGCTCCGATAGGGGTGGGGGTAGTAGCTCCCTTTTTAGGGAACTGCGACGGTCAATCCCTACGCACGACGGGAAGGGCGATGAAGGAGGGAAGAGGTGTGGGGAATCACTGATTGAGAGGAGGGCTGAAGCAGCCACGTGCTGCATCACTGTCATGTGCAGGGCGAGCGAAGGCAACGGGAAGAAGAGTAACTGTGACATGTCATGAGGTCATTGACGCAACACTGGGGCTGAGGAATGCATAGCGAGAGATACAGATACAAGACATGGAGGAAGAAGGGAAAAGGTAGGAACCGAGGATTAGAGTATGAGCAAGGAACGAAGGTCGATTATGTTTACCAGGGGAAGTAAATAACAAACACAATATAACTGATTGTGCTGACGAGTTTTGGACCCTCCTGCACCAAGAGGTTGCCTGGCTGTAAGGGACTCAAGTGGAAGAGAAGTCAAGTATGGTTGACTTGTGATGATAGAGAACGTAGTAAACAGCACGACCAGTGGTCAGACTCTGATAGCTGCCCAGTCTCATCCTCATTCCTCTTCTCGTGTCTCCTCCCCGCTCCTTCTGCCTTGCAGTCCCAAGGACAGAAGTTGTTCGTACACTCCCCGCACTCCCCGTCCCTCGTGCTGTTGCAGGCCTGCCGGTACTGCCCCACGTCGCAGGGGCTGGTGGAGCAGGCGGAGCAGTTTGCCGTGCCCGGGGCAGACTTGAAGGAGGCTGGGGGACAAGGCTGGCAGGTGTAGAGCCCGAGAGAGAGCTGAGGGAAGAAGCCAGCAGGGCAATGCACACAGAGGGTGGCGTTGTTGTTGCGGATGTCGATGGATGCACTTGCAGGGATAGAGGCGAAGGTGGCAGCATCGAGATAAAGCTGTTGCAGGCTTGTAGACAACTGAGGACGAGTTGCTGCTGATACTCGTAGGTAGACTTGTCAACTGGTTGTAGCTAGAGAAGCTGATCGTAAAGGTAGAGATCCGTCAGGCTTGTCTCAAGTTGCTGAGCTGATCGAAGAAGCCATCTGGTATGTTATTTAACCAAATATTGTAGTAAAGGTAGAGATCCGTGAGACTGGTGAGGCCTCGGCTGTTACCTGTGTAGCGCAAATCAAGAAACGGCTTGTAAGCTTATCGAAAATGTCATCCTGCTGATACTTGTTGGTAGACTTGTCAAAGTCCTGCTCCTGCTCCTGCTCCTGCTCCTGCTCCTGCTCCTGCTCCTGCTCCTGCTCGCTGCTGCTGCTGCCTCCCTGCTCCTGCTCCTGCTCCTGCTCCTGCTCCTGCTCCTGCTCCTGCTCCTGCTCCTGCCCCTGCTGCTCGTGCTGCTGCTGCTGCTGCCTCCTGCTCCTCAAGTGTCAAATGGATTTTTTTGTCAACTTGAATTTGAAAGATGTTAGTTGACTGCCCGGCGTTGCCCGCAACCTCCCAGCGGCTGTATGAGTCCAACGCATCTGTCACCGGTTTGAATCAAAAGGGGTGGGGTGGGGGTCAGGCACTACCCCATAAATTCATGGGATGGGTGGGTCACTACCCCCACCCTCTAATTTCTCTATTATGTTGTCAGTATATTTCCTCTACATTGTCATCATTCTACGCATACTACCGGTGTATCTCAGTACCCTACCCGGATCAGGGAATCGAATACCCTATACCTCACCTGGCAGGAACGACAGCCATGGCGGAGAGCAAGAAGGAAGAATTCAGGAAGTACCTCGAGAGAGCCGGCGTGATCGATGCACTGACCAAGGTGAGGAGGAGAGAAGAGGAGAGGAGAGGAGAGGAGAGGAGAGGAGAGGAGAGGAGAGGAGAGGAGAGGAGGGGAGAGGAGGGGAGAGGAGAGGAGAGGAGAGGAGAGGAGAGGAGGGGAGGGGAGGGGAGGGGACGGGAGGATTGGGAGAGGGCAGGGGAGGGCAGGGAAGAGGAGGGGAGAGAAGTTCGGTTGAGAGCATTGAGAGATGAGGTGTTGGGGCGGGGAGAGGGGCACAGTAAACAGCAGGAAAAAGCATTATTGACGTAGGAGTAAAGGCGCGGCAGGTAGCATGGGAACAAAGGGAGGAGAGAAGTAGGAGGGTAGAGGGGAGGTAATGGAGGAAAGAAATCGAAGTAGGAGGATGGGATAGGGAGCTGGTTGATGGAGAGACTGGGATCAAGGTGACAAGAGAATAGAACAGGGAAGGACAGTAGAAGCAACAATCAACTTTCAAAGTGTGATTGTAGTGAGAGGGAGAGGTACGACAATCAACTTTCAAAGTGTGGCTGTAGTGAGAGGGAGAGGTACATTCTCACTCTTCCCTCCCCTTGCTCTTCGCTCTCTCCCTTCCTGTTTGCCTGACACGTCGGGAAGGTCTTGGTTGCTCTTTACGAAGAACCGGAGAAACCAGCGAACGCGTTGGACTTCATCAAGCAGTATCTCGGAGCTCCAACGAGCGGAGATGTCGAGACGATGAAAGCAGAGAAAGATGAGATGGTGAAGAAGAACGAGGAGCTGACAAGGCAGCTGGAGGTTTGTTCTGCTTGTTGTGTTTCGTTGTTTGCTTTGTTCCTTGATCTGTCATGTTGTCTTGTGTTTTAGTATTGGATCATCTCTTGTGTCTACCATAGCAAAGTTGTTGAGATGTCCAGAATTGCATTTTAGAGTTGTTGAAACGTTCAGAATTTCTTTTTCAAAAGTGCTGTAGCTTTTCACTTCAGATGCTCTGTTGTTGTCGATCATACATCCGGATTGCTTTCTTTCACGTGCAGTTGTTCTCGAATGATTCAGATGTGTTGTTGTCTTTTTTGTTATTTTTCCGTTTTCATATTCTCTTTGCTATCTGTCTTCTCCTAACAAACATTCGGCAGGAAGTCACCAATCGCCTTGCCGAGCTGCAGGCAGGAGGAGGAGGAGGGGAAGGAGAAGGTCAGTGATGATAGGGAAGAAATGACGAGGGGGAGAGCGACGAGGAGGACGAGAGGGAGGAGAGCGATGGGTGTTGTACTGAGGTTATTCATTCACCCACAAGCACTTCACGAGCTTGCGATTGTAGAGACGTTTCTTCGATCGCCACTTGTTTGTAGACATCGCATCTTGTTAAACTAATAGATGAAGTTTGAAACTGCAATGAGCATGATGCAAATTCACGTTTTTAACATCTGTTGTATTCATGTTCGTCGTAAATCCTCCTCATTCATCATTCTCGTCACACAAACCATTCAAACTCTCTCTTCAACTGTTGACAGGTTTCTTGCTTCTTTGCCTCCTTCTCGTTTTCGATCTTTTCCTCTCCCTTCCCACCAGCAGCGTCCAATGTCCCTTGTCTTATCACCATCATTCCCTTCCTCCTCTCCACAGGCAAGTAAATCTCCCGTTCCTCCCCGCCTTCCCTCGCTCTGTCCTCCAACCTTCTGCACTTTCTCTCGAGCTCTTCAACTCTCCTCCTCTCCTCCCTCAACTTCTCATCTCTCTTGGCCGCTGCCTCCACCGCCAGCTCCGCCACTCTTGACAGCCTCGCAAGCTTCTCTCTGGACGCCTCTCCTCCTTCCTGCTCCTGCTCCTGCTCCTGCTCCTGCTCCTGCTCCACCTTGGTTGACGTCTGTTTGACCTCTGGTTGCGAGGAGGAGGTTGCAAGAATCAGTTCGGCCGAGTACTTGCGCGCGTCCTCCAGGTCCTTCTCGAGGGCGCCCAGCCGCCGTCGGAGCAGCGAGAGCTCCTCCTCCTTCTCCTTGTTCACCTCTGCCTGAGGAGGGAGCAAGGGGCAGGGGGACAAGGGGGAAGGGGAAGGAGGAGGAGGAGAGCGATGGTGTACAGCAGGGCTCGGAGCTTCTGATTCTGTCGCCAGCTTCGCTATCTGCTCGTGAAGAACTTTGTTCTCGTACTTGAGGGTAGAAATGACCTGAAGATGAGAGTAAGTAATATGTCACAAGGTTTCTCAAGATTGATCAAATTACTCCTCCTGCACCCTCAACCCTCCTCCTCCCCGCCCTCCTCAAACCGTCCCACAACGTCATCCAACTCTTTCAAACTGGAAGGGTCATATGATCATCATCGTGATCATCATCTCCAGCATCATCATCGTCATCATGAGCAGCAGCAGCATAAACCCTATTGACATAATCACATTTACACCTCATTTTCACAACACAATCATCATCATCGCCATAACTCACATCACCTACATCTACATCATCCTCCACATCTTCCTCGCCCTTACCTCTTCTCTCCTCGCTGCTGCAAGTGAGTTTGCTTCCAGCACAGCTCGCAGTCTCTTCACTTCCTTCTCCATGCTCCTTATGCCCCCCTCCTTCCGCGCCTGGCCCCGAGCCTCCTCATCCCCAGCCTCCTCCTTCGCCTGATTCGTCTGCTCGGCTCGCGCTTGCTCTTCCTTCCTCTGCATCTCCTCCATCTCCTTCTTCAGCTGCTCCAGCTTCTCCTCAAAGTCTTTCTTCTCCTTTCTCCTCGCCCCCAGCTCTTCCTTCGCCTCCTCCAGCTCTTCCTTCGCCTCCTTCAGCTCCTCCTCCTTGGATTTCAGCTCCTCCTTCACAGACTTCAGCTCCTCCTGCATTGTCTCTAGTTCCTCCATAGACTTTTTCAGCTCCTCCTCCGACTTTCGCTCCTGCTGCCTCTCCATCTCCATCGCCTCCAAGGTGGCCCCCAGCTCCTTCAGCTGCTCCTCTCTCCCGAGTAGCTCAGCTCTGACCTGCTCATGTTCTTGTTCTTCTCTCGCCCTCTTATCCTCCTCCTCCTCCTTCTCCCTCCTCAGCGCGTTCAGCTCCTCATGCTTCCTCCACAGCTTCTCTGCCTCCTGGTCCTTCTCTCTCCTGAGCACGGCGATCTCCTCCTCTTTCCTCCTCAATGCGTTCATCAGTTCATCCTTCTCCCTTCTCCATTGTTCGACGACCTGCTCCTTTTCTCTCTTCAGGCCCTCCTGCACTTCGTGCTGACGTGTCAGGTCCGCGAGCTCCTGCTCCTTCTCTCTCCTCAACTTCTCCACCACCTGCTCTCTCTCCCTCTTCAGCTCCTCCACCACCTGCTCTCTCTCCCTCTTCAGCTCCTCCACCTCTTCCTCCCTCTCCCTCTTCAGCTCCTCCACCTCTTCCTCCCTCTCCCTCTTCAGCTCCTCCACCTCTTCCTCCCTCTCCCTCTTCAGCTCCTCCACCTCTTCCTCCTTCTCCCTCTTCAGTCTGCCTACCTCCTCCTCCTTCTCCCTCCTCACATTCTTCATCTCCTCCTCCCTCTTGCTCAGCCTCTCCCTCTCCTCCTTCAACGCTTGTTTCAACCCGCTGATCTCCTCCTCGCTCCTCGCCAACTTCTTCGTCGCCTCCTCTAGCTCGGCTCCAGCTCTCTCCATCTTCTCAGCTGTCTCCTGATATCGCCCGTTACACTCCGCCAGCAGGGTTTTGTACTTTTCCACCGCTTCACAAACAATGTCAAAGTCCTCCTTCGACCTCTTCCCAAGGTCCTCAGGCGCGGCCCCGAGGCCCTGCTTGATGTCAGCGATGGCTCTGGAGCTCTGGGAGAGCAGGTGCTGCATCTGATAGATCTCTTGACTGATCTCGTCATAGTTGCAGCTCGTCTCCTCATCTTCTTTTACCTTCCCATTCACATCCCCTACTGAATTCTCCACCAGGCACACGAATTCTCCGTCAGGGTTCTTGGTCAGGCTGTTCACTACCGAGGACCTCCGGCACTCCTTCTTCTCAGCACTCCTCCTCGCCTTCGACCTCGCTGAGCTAGGCGGGAGGTTGCTCAGGTTGCCCAAGGCCTTCCTCTCCTTTACCTCCTTGTCTGCTAACCCTCGCTCGCCCTCCCGAGGACGTGGGGGGATCGTGGAGCACGGGCTCTGCTCGAGCCGAGGAGAAGACAGAGCGTCCTGTCTTTGTTGCTGTCCAACGTGATCTCGTCTGCACACAACCACGACCTTGGTTGCTTTGTCACCAGAGCCAACCATGTTCGTTGGGCTCTTCACAGGGCCACTTTCCGCCCTCCTGACTCTCTCCATGCTCCTCCTCTTCTCCATGCGCGGGAGAGGAAGGGCGTCATCCTTCTCAACTACCACCTCCTCCATCGACCCGTCGTCTTTCTTCACCATCATGACAAGCTTGCCATGCTGCCCAAACTCACTCAGTACCGCCCCGAGTTCATCGAGCGTCCTTGTTCTCCTTCCTTCCACCTCAACGATGAGGTCTCCTTCCTTCAGCCCGGCTCTTCTTCCTGGTCCCTCCTCCAGCAGCCCCTCAACCCTCACCATCCCCGTCCTCGTCCCCCGCATCAGTGCGCCAAGCCCGAACCGCTCCCCTGCCATCTTACCCGCCATTTCAAACCGGGGGATGATAGGGGATGAGGGCTCACAGATCGAGTCATCGGATTGCGGCGCCGGCGCCGCCGCCCGGGGGGCCGGGCCGGGCCCGGATCTGGCGATCGGACCGTCGGACCGGACCGTGGGCCCTGAGGCCCGGGGGCCCGGATGCTCCACTGAGCGGCGGCCGCGTCACCGTGGCAAAGTTAAGTTAAAAATCAGTACGAGGACCGTTGAATCAGAAGAGTCGAGGCCGCCTCTCGGAGGGCCGGGCCCCGGCCGGTGACTCTGACTCGGCGGAGTCGACTCTCAGTCAGGCTCGGTGAACGGGCCGGGGCCCCGGGCCATTGTCCGAAACCGTGCCACTGAGGCCAAACGGCGAGGCTGAAGAGACTGAAAAAAGATAGCGAGAACCAATTTGACCCCATCCTGCCTACTGCTGCCCCCGCCAAACTCAGGGCCGCCGGCCGTACTGAACTGAACGCCGGTCGGACGCCGGGGCTAGACAACTAGCATTTTTTTAACTTAACTTTGACCGTACGGTACTCATAGCGTTGCCTTTCTCAATGCAGTGAAATCGGAAAGGCCCCAGTGACTGAGTACGGTATACGGCGTTCCGAAGGTTCCTGTGCCGAAGTTGAAGTCCGTCCGTCTCGGACGGGCCCGGCCGGGCCGCGTGACGCAGTTTCGGAGTCACTGTTCCGAACTATAGTACTATCTTAGCGGCAGCTCCACGGCTCCGAAAAGGGTCCCGACCGGCGGAGTCTGAGTCTGAGTCATCGGACCGTCCGGACGGGTGTCATGGAATGTGCGCATGATGTTTTCAAGGTCATTAGGGGGTGGGGGTCCTATGAATCATCACTAATTTTTAACTTAGCATTGAGTCACGGTCAGTTTTTAGGGGGTAGGGGTGGTGACGTTTCCACTGATGTTCTTTTTTGTCCTCGAATAACAACTGACCACCCCCCAGGCACACTACCCGATTGAAGGGTCGGTGTTTCCATTGAGCCACCCCACTTTTTTCAGAGAAAAGGAGGGGTTCAAAAGGCAACTTTTCCTCACTTTGCAAACTAAAAGGTGGTAGGGGTAGTCTGCCTCTTCGTCTCCGCCGCCTCGCCATGCCGCTGATCCACACCATCATCATCCCCCACCACCACATGCTTGCCGGCGGCCACCCGCCAGGAGAACCCACCTTCGACGCTGCTGGCTACAACAGCGGCTCCGGCATCTACCAGTGGAAGAGTGGGGCTCTCGGTCCAGGATGGACAGGTCAAGAGACTCGGATGGTTTGCAAGGATGCTGATAGGTGGCTCCGTCAGCAAGGCTGGACCAAGCCAGGAGAGCTCTCAGAGTGGGACCCCGGCTGCAGAGGATACGATACCTCCTACAACGAGTGGTACAACCTGGACGACAGCCCCTCCCCCTTCAAGTCCATCTCCAAGCCTGTGGATCCTGGCTCTGTCGACACCTGGCTCTCCAACGTCGGCGGAGGCATCTATTGATGCGCAATGTGAGTCCAACAGATCAGTTGATGTGCTCGTGTGGAGCTGAACGTTTCTCTCATCGAGACAGTCTGCTGGGAGGACCTGCATGAGGACAGCGCATGTCAACATCATGTATCTCGGTACTAATGCATCCTGTCTGCACGGTAGTCGCACGAAGTTGCTTCAATAAGATGCTGCTCTTCCAACAAATGCCTCCTGTGGCGTGCGAGCTCCCATCGCTCTCGTCCCTCGCACGCTGATGTCACACCCCGAAGCTTTACGGGTTTGCAGACGTCCACAGCGATTGCTGGCAAGGCACCTCCGCTGGACGAACATAAAGGTGAAGTGTAGTGATGTCGAGTCTACTAGCGATGCCAGATCAGCGTGGCATACAACGAGGAGAGAACAGACCCTTCTAGCTGAAGAGGCTGATCCTCATATAGGCTAAGGCAAGGACTAGGGTAGTGCTCCCTGAGGCAAGGACTAGGGGTAGTGCTCCCTAAGGCATGGACTAGGGGTATTGCTCCTTGCTGCACGAGCTCACTCGCCTCGTGCGAGCTCTCGCTTCTCGCAAGCTTCTGCTCCACTTCTTATCAGGAACGAGGTAACCACCCGTACTAGAGAGGCTCTCTCGGCCACCAGGGGTCATGCTCTAGAGCAACTCTATCGGTTATATGCTTCCAGTCCTTTGAGAGTCTCTCGCCTGACTTGGTTGACGATCAAGGGTGAGCCTAGCCTCGAGTGCTGTCCCTTACCTTGGCTAGGTCCAGTCTGAGGTGAACTCGCTGTGCTAGGGATAGGCAGCAATGGAAGTACGAGTCCGAGTCTTTGGGCATGACAATATAGTGCACCTGAAACTTGTCGACGATAGTACGATAGTACGCCACAAGCCTTCATCCCTTCAAAGCGTGTAAAGAGTCGAATGGGTCAAACTTTTTCATGCTTGCGTCATCTGAGAAGACAACAAACTTCCGGTTGTCAAACATGCTATTAGTGTGCGCAAGGTGTATCAGAACAGGCTTGCCTCAGACAATACTAATACTATATAGAGAAGGCAGTGAAACCTTCTATTGGCGCACCCCAACCATACGAGCTGGATGGCAAATCCGTATGAAATCAAAAAGTCAGTTATGTGTGGAATTTTCAAATAAGTTCTTATAATTTCAATATATGTAACCAAATTTCAAGACAAACTTTCACTCCAAGACGAAACTGTGCTCGATGAAGGTCGGCAAATGGTTGCGATGATGTGATGGCTAAGGGTAGGACAAGGACGAAGCAAGAGAAGCAAGAAGACTAGTAGAAGAAGTTTCGAGGAGAAGACAAGACAACAAACATGCACTGACTGATAAGGGAGAAAGAAGCATAGAAGGAGGAAGACGTGGTGGAGGAGGAAACTGCTGTGAACTTTGGGGGAGCTACGGCAAAGAAAACCGCATGAAAATGTTGAGTCAGTCCAAGCTGTAAGAGCAGCAAATAATGGCAATTATGATTCGACTCCAATCCCACGCTACCGTCATCTTGTTGATGATCGTCAGCTGCTCGGCCATCCCGTTGGCCCAGCACGACCATCGATTGGACCTGATTCCGATCAACATATCGGTGCCTCCGGTTGTTCTTGTTCCTGTAAGTCTTCACATGTTGCACTGTTTCACTTCCTTTCTTGTTCTGATGACTGAGAGTTTGTTTGGACTGATGAGTGTAAATAGCCTTGTGAATCGTTTCTTTTCCTCTGTCTATGGTTCAACCCTGCTTCTGCTGCTCCTGACATGCTAGCAGGGCATTGGAGGCTCCATAATGTCTGACGTCTCATCGGGCGTGAGGGTATGGATCCGCCTGTACGAAGCAGACACGTACTTCGAGCGGTTCATGTGGGGCAAGTTCAACGCGAGCAGCATGAAGTTGGAGCCTTTCCCTGGACAGCCTCTTGTGGCTCCTGTCCTGTCAGGCTACGGGCTTGATGGGATCAGAAACTTAGACCCAAGCGTGCGATGGCCCATCTACGATTACGTGGCCTACTTTGATGCCATGATTCAAGAGCTCGAGTCGCAGGGCTGGATCCACGGTATCTCCCTCTTCGGCGTTCCATGGGACTGGCGCCAGAGCATGTGCTGGACTCCGACGTTGGACCGTCTTGAGGACGCGCTAAGAGCTGCTAGGGAGCGAAACAATGGCAGGAAAGTTGCTCTGGTATCCCACAGCATGGGCGCCCTCGTGGTGAAATGCTTCATGGCACGACGGCCAGAGTTTTTCCAGGAAGCTGTGGAAACTTGGATCTCAATCGCCGCGCCCCACCAGGGAGCGAGCGCGAAGATCTTCATGGAGTTCCTGCAAGGGTGAGACGAAGGGATCATGGTTGTTGGTCACGGCCTCTGAGATCTTCGTCAGGTATAACTTGGGAAACATCGTCATCGGGGCGGAGGCTGCCAAGGTTTTATCAAGCTTGGAAGACGACCATGTGACTGGGGCTGCTTTCTAGGTTCTGTCACTGGAGGCGCCAGCAGTCTACGAGCTTCTCCCACAAGAAAACTTTGAATGGCAGGAGCAGCCATACATTGCCCTCCAGTGGAAGAATGGAACGAGACAGGTGAGTTTTTCCCTGTCATGATAACTCTGATCGTGATATAGGTTTACGGCGAGACTGGTGGAACGACAGGGTGATTGTCGAGATGAAAAATTCTCTTGTCATTCCTTGATCCATGGACATAGGTACGACATCCCCATCAGAAACTCCTTGGTGGACCACAAGATGACGCTGCCCTGGTCGGGGGAAACGCTGCCTGAGCCCTTTAACGAAGACTGCTGGGAGTTGAGTCAGGGCACGAGGAGGGAGATCTTCGAGGTTGAACATCCTCCTAACTTGAGGTTCTACAACATCTATGGAACAAACCAGGTCTCCTTTCTTTGATCCCCGGCCCCTCCAAATCCAAAATTCTTTCCTCCCTCCCTCGCTTCCTTTGGATTGTCCTGGCTTAATTTCTTTTTCTTTCCGATTCTCACCTGGCACACAGGCCACACCGAATGGCCTGGAGTTCACAGGTGACTGAGCATGTACGTGACAAAACAATGAGCTGATGAGCAAGTTGTTGTTGTAGATGTCGGAGACTGGAGAGATCTCTCCAACCTCAAGTACTCGACCACCTTGACAGATGGAGATGGTAAACCATCCATGAGCTTGTTCCGCATGCTTACTCTGTGCAGGAACTGTCTCTGTTGAGAGTGCGAGCAACCATGGTCTCAATGCTTCCAAGACTCTTGGCGTGAACGCTGACCACATGAGCATCCTGATGAAGTCGGACACTCTGGACTTTGTCCTGCAAGCTCTGTATGGAAGGATATAGAGGCGTCCACGGAGAAAGCTTTTTTCTTCGTTGCTCCTGATTGTTCTGCTTTTACATGTCTATACCAAGTCAACGACACGATCTATTCATGACTCAGAAGATCAAAATCCAGCTTTTACTAGCATTACTCTACTCTAACAAAACATTACAGCCAACACACCAAGCACACGAGAGATGAGGGAAGGGAGTACAAGTCTGAACAAAATCCATCTCTCGCAAAAGTATTTATGCATCTATTTGTTTGCTGTCGTTGCTTCCTGTGTGGAGATCATTGACGAGCAAGAGATTGATCTTTGCAGCGGATCCTTCTTGCCCTGCTTACTTCCCTGCTGCTCGTCGCTCTCGCCTATGGATGCCTGCAGGTCTCGGTCCACTGTCGTGGTGACCATGGGGACTTCGTTGGCGCCAAAAAACCGGCACCAGTTGATGTAGTCGAGAAGGTCGAACGACGGTCGCTCCAAGGTCGTGATGAGATCGACAGATTCATCTTCAGACGGCTCTGCATCCCACTTCCCTCCTCTTGATAACGAGAGCTGTAGATCAAGTCATTGAATGGATTTCTCATTCGGGCAAAGAGTTACCTCCAGCATTTCGCTGTCCCAGGTGATCACTGGTGTTGTTTCCTTTCCTTCTTTACTTGGGCTTTCCTGCAAACTTGTACCCCCTGCCTTGACGAGACCTTGGTCTTTCCTTCTCACTCACTCTCTCACTCACGAGCTAGCTGGCTGTATCAGCTTCTCTGTTCAGTTGTTCTCCTCTCAATATATCCTCTTCCTCCTCCTCTCTTCGCTCTTCTCGTCCTGGCCTGTCTTCAGGTCGTGTACTCCCGTACCCCTGCTCTTGAGAACTTCCCGCTTTTGCTGTGACTGCAAGTTTTCGAGGGCCCTATTTCTTGACTACCAGTCAACAATTGTGTTCAAATTTGAATGAGACATTTGAAAAGTTGATATTACATTTTAGAATATTTGCCACAAATGTTATCAATTAAATGAATATGTGAAAATTGGAAGCAGCGCGATTTTCCTCAAATTATGTGAGCGGGTGTGATTTCATAGCGACTCATCTAAAAATGTTTTAGAATATCGTTTTAAAAAGAAACTAGAAATATTATGGTACAATTATATACTAATAAAACATTATAAATATATTTCAACATCTGTTTTTAGGAAATAGGTAGGGAGAAATGAGTGGCCGCAGCGATCAACTGGCTGGATAAAACTAATAAAACTAGTTTTGTGTCCTTTAGACTGTACCGGGAAAGGGAACAAATATATTTTACTTTGTAGATTTATATAAACACGTACAGCTATATGTTTCAGGTCCGCCTCAATTGTCCATACCCCTGACCCCACCCCACTAAAATTCTACCATATGGACTTCTCGACTACCCCCAATTTTATATACCCACCCCCTAATATTGGCTCTTTTTATATCAAAAGTACCCCTTACAAAGGTACTACCTTTCCACTATCACCCCGTGGATCGAATAGCACCCCCAGAAAGCTCGCACCCGATGCCGGGTGCGAACGCGATGGCTCCTGAGGGACCAGATGGAGGGGCAGTGGACAGTACCATGAACATGCTGCGATGATCATTGTCTTTGGTATCATCGATCCTCCGTGATTTCAGCATCGCTGCAAAAATTCTCTCTCCTTGCTGAGCTGTGTGAGGAGAACAGAGGGTACCTGAATCAAGAAACGATGAATTTGGATGTCATTGGAAACTTCACAGCCGAGGGCTCGGCGGTGTATCAGGTCAGCTATCCTCAATCCATGGCAAGTTCTATTGTCCAGAGCTCAAACTGCGAAGGAGACGAAGAGATGCTGGTCGATGAGCCAGCTGCGCAATATGTGGCTGAGGGCGGCAACCCGAGCTGTGGCTCGCATCGCATCGAGGAGGCAGAATCTGGGACAGCGACGCCTGACACGAACCCACGTACGAACACCATGGCTGATACATGTGCTCCTGTCAAGAGAGATGATCAGTTTCCTCCGTCAAGAAGTTGGACCCCAATGGCTAGCGAAAGTGATTTGTCTCTGTACCTCACAGCCAGTGTTAGCAGCAGGATGTCACTCGTGGAAGAACATGAAGGTGCACTCCAGTCTGATCATGGACGAAACATGGCAACTCTGCAAAAATGGGAGGATTTGCTCAAGTCTCGGCCGAAGGATCCTATGGTAGATATTTCTTGTTTTGTACTTTCTGTTGGGCCTTGGTTGCCTCAGGCTGATCTGTGGAGAATATCTCACGTTTTTCTCTTTCTTTTCGTCATTGCCGTAGAGATTGCAACCTGACAACTTCCCTTGGTGGTGTGATGACTCATGCTTGGTGGTTGACAGGCGTTCTACTGGAGGGAGATGATAGCCTGGTGTCGGGCGCGGGCCGGACGACCTTGCGTTGACGATGACGAGCCAGCAGGGGCGAAACGAGTAGCAAACGTGAGCAACGAGTATGATGAGAGTGTAGATATGCTGGACAGGCTGGTCAAGAGATGTCGATGTAACGATGATGTCTCTTGTTTCCAAGCTGCTGAGCCGCACTGATTTCTGGCAGTCACGCGGCCGCCATCAGATGTCACAAAGTTTTATTCTTTTGATGTATGTAAAAACAGTCGTGAAGACGGCACTGCCGCATCTCGTTTTCCTGCACATCCCAGCCCGGGCTACTCTTTCCGAGTTCTTGTCCCTAAAGTCAACCGTCAGTCAAAGTGTTCCGGGCCCGGGCCGGGCCGCTTCAAAAGTTCCGGAGTCCGGGCCATTATTACTGAGACAGGATCGGACATCGTGGCCCTCATACAGCCTTCAATTCATCACCCCACCAATCTCCCACCCGTGCACCTACCCAGCTCTAATTAGACCTCCACCCCTTCTTCCTACCACGATCAGTACCCACCCTCCTACTAGCAGGGGGCAACTAGCCAGTTGAGCACGATATGGGAAACCCGCCGCCTCCCGCAGAGCTGCTCGCGATGGGCCCGCCGAAAGGGACGAGGAGGAGGAGAGGAGAGGTGGTAGAGATCGCACAAGGACAGCAGGAGGAGGAGGGAGCGGGAGCGATCGACGAGGGTACCCGAGTGCAGCTGGTTGAGGCTGTGAAAGGACTAATGCGAACTCAGATCAGCTCAGGGAGGCAGGTAGGGATGCAGGTGTCAGTGTACTGGAAGGGAGAGGAGGTAGCGTGTGTGTGCGGAGGAGGATACAGGACGTCGGAGAGCAAGGAGTGGAAGCCTGTGACGAGGGACACGCTGTTGATGACCTACAGCGTCTGCAAGGGTGTGTCGGCAGTAGCGCTCATGACGTGTGTTGATGCGGGGGAGTGCGCCTACTCTCAGCCCGTCTCCTCTGTGTGGAAGGAGTTCGGGCATGCAGGCAAGTCGACGATGAGCATCGCAGATGCTGTGTCGCATCGAGGAGGGATTCCCGGCATGTCGGGGGGGGTTATCTATGCGCACATGAAAGCGGTGAGGGGCTTGCGAGGTTGAAGCGTGAGCTGCTCTCCTGATGTGAGGGTTGATCCTGCAGCTCAAGAGAGGCTGGAAGTATGCTTGGGATGCCGGCATGAAGTTTGTTGAGAAGTACAAGCCTGAATGGAAGATCGGGACCATTTCATCGTAAACGAGCTTGTTCCAGGCTGATGTCACCTTGACAGCTTCGCAGGTATCACTACGTTTCTTTCTCATGGATCATCGGCGGGATCGTTCAGTTTGCTTCAGAGAAGCACATCTACGACATAGTCCGCGAGAGGATCGCCAAGAAACTTCAGGTTGCTGACGACATGTACCTCGGCCGACTCCCAGCCAACGAGCACGGTGAGGAAGGGACTTTGCGGTGCAGCTGTTTACAGCTGAACTGTCTGGTGGACGTCAGGTCGAGCTGCTCTCCTGGAGAACCCTCGAGCTTACTCAAAGGTGAAGTGGAGCATCAGCAAGTCTCTCGCCTCCTCCATCGAAGCCAGAGCCTCCGTCAGCCTTGGAAACAGCAAAACATGGAGAGGTGAAAGGCTGTGATGGTGAAAAAAGAAGATGAAAGATGATGATGATGATGATGATGATGATGATGATCAAGATGATCAAGATGATGATGATGATGATGATGATGATGGAGATGATGGAGATGATGATGATGATGATGATGATGATGATGATGATGATGATGATGATGATGATGATGATGATGATGATGATGATGATGGAGATGATGATGATGGAGATGATTATGATGATGATGATGGAGATGATGAAGATGGTGGTGGTGGTGATGATGATGGAGATGATAATGATGATGATAATGGAGATGAAGTAGATGATGATGACAATGACAATGACATCGATGATTGATGATGAAGGAAATTGATTATTTGGTAGCCATCTGTCTTCCTAGTTCCAACGGTTTCTTTACTTCCGATGCTGTCGCACGGATGTATGGAGCACTGAGTAACCGAGGCAAGCTTGCTGACGGTACAGCAACTTTGCCGTCTGCCTTCGTTGACATGCATGCTGAAGGAACACAGCTTGTGTCAGCCAGCACAGTAGAACAAGTTGTGAGCGCAATGAGACTTGTTTCTAGATCCGCTGGTTGACTGTGATGGCAGGTACAACTCATGGAGGATCCGAGCAACAACGTCGGGACTAGAGGGGATGACCTCGTCGCAAACTTGTCCCTGGGCTTCAGCCCATGGAAGAATTTCCGTGTGCATGGTAAGATGGTGGAGTGAGAGTTCGGCTGCTGATGGCTGCGCAGATGAAGGCTGCGCGTTCTGGCACTGCGGTATGGGAGGATGTATTGCGTATGGGGAGCCGAAGACTCGGTTCTCTATTGCTGTGTTCAAGACTGCGTACGAGCCAATCTCGATGTTCGATGGAGAGAACATCCCACCTGATGTGCTGGACATTGTGAAAGCGGTGAAGGAAGTGTTGAGGATTGATGTGAGAAGATACGGCGATGTGTGATGAGGTTTTCAAGTTGGAACAATAGTCACTCACTCTGACGTTTTGTCGAGCTCCTGGAAGTTTTTGGTGTTGCGAGTGAAGATGTCAAATTCTGTAGCCAGTTCGTTGCTGTCGTTCCATTCATCACACCTTGAAAGATTGTGATCCTTGACATCAACAATGATTGGTAGATGCCATTGTTGAAAGCTTGAAACTCAACCTTTATACATCCATCTTTGATCTATACATCATTTTCTCATTCTCTATACATCCTGCTCAAAATTCTCCTCAGAATTTCAAAATGTGGCTCAGAATCTTGGAGCAAATAACCATCACTGATGTGTTCTGGACTCACTGGAACAGGAACAAATCTTTTCAACGCTCTCCATGGAACCTCAAAACCTTGTTGAGCTGTGTTTGCATCTTCGCTAGCCTGAGCGGCATGTTGGTAGTACTCGACTCCTTGGTTGTTGTGGGACGTCCATGAAAACTCAGGCAGCAAGACGGGAATGATGTATTTCCCTGTCTTGACTGCTTGACAGAATTCAAACTTACAGTTGATCGATTTGCAGTATTGATCTGTGAGGAAGAGCAGGAAGATCTGAATTGAATGACAACAGCCAAAGTCACGTCTCCTCCTCCTCCTCCTCCTCTCCTTCGTCTCCCTCCTGCTCCTCCTCCTCCTCCTGCTCCTGCTCCTGCTCCTGCTCCTGCTCCTGCTCCTGCTCCTGCTCCTGCTCCTGCTCCTGCTCCTCCTGCTCCTGCTCCTGCTCCTGCTCCTGCTCCTGCTCCTGCTCCTGCTCCTGCTCCTGCTCCTGCTCTTCCTCTTCCTGCTTCCCCCTTTTACACCCTCCGTCCTCTTCGCCTCCTCCTCTCTCCACCTGCTCACCTTAGCTCTTCGAACTCCTTCCTGCATCGCTTGTAAGTGATCTTGGCCTCCTCCTATCCCTCCCGCTATGTCCAGCCAGCAGAACACGCGCGTACTCAGCTCAACTTGCTTCACAAAGCTCCTCACAAGCTGTTGAGTTCTGTTCTCATACCCCCAGTTGTAAGAACAGAACACTGACGGCGGCATGATGTCAAGGACGCGGATGTTGGGGTTGTCACCGTTGTTGTTACAGTACTCGCAGAACAGAGCTCCCACCCTGTTTCTGTTCTCCTCCGAAAAGAAGAGCAGGCATCGCTCTCGCTCGAAGCAGAAGGGAGGAGCTCGTCCCTTGAAAACGCACTGCGGGCAAGGAATAGCCTCCCGTACCAGCTCCTGCGATAGGATCTCTATCAGGCTGTGCCTGTGACCGTTGGCGCAGACCCGCAAGCTGCTCTCCTCCCCTTCCCTCCCGTCCTGCAGCTGCGACGTCTGCGCTGCCAGCTGCTCTTCGAGCGGCTTCCTCGGGTACGAGTGACACTTGAGGTCTGCGAAGAGGCGGCAGGACGGGCAGGGGACCTTAGAAGATTTCTCGAGGTCGAGGGTGATGGGGGAGCGACCCCTCCATTCCTCGAGGTACTTGCGAACTTGCGGCATCAGCTCCGACGAGAACTTGTCGTTCCACTGATGGGAGACACGAAAGTCGACGAAGATAGCATGCCGCGACATCTCAGGAAGATCTTCTGGCCACCATGACGTGTAGGACTTGGGATTGTACCCTTCGACGAGTATCGGGATGATTTCGCAACCTGAACCTTTAAATCTCCTCAACTTTGCGAGGACGAGCTCCCTTCTCTTCCTAGTGCTCGAGAAGTAGCTGAGAGAGGAGTTGCTGCTATGCTGCATGTGCCGATCGAAGAAGAGCAGAACGAGTCGAGCTGACGTTTCTCTGCATGTCCTGCTCTTTCCGAAGCAGATTTCAAACGTCAGGTCATGGGGAAATCTTTCGATCATGAATCTTGACAGCCTGGCAGAAGGAGAGTCGTTGTCCTTGTGCAGACAGTGCAGACTTGCTTCTTCATCGAAGCTTGCTGAGAGCAAGACGATGTGCGAAGCCTGGAACACTCTAGCTTGTTCCTCCGGCGATATCATACTCCTCTGCCAAACCTTGATCCCCGGGAAGCGATCTATGACAAGATCCAACTCATTCACAGCATACTTCAACTTCTTGAAGTTGCTTGCTCGCAGAACAATCTTGACGGTGTTGAGACTGATCAGGTTTGAATCTACCTCTGCGCTCACTTCCTCCAAGGCATCGATGCGAGTAGTTGTAGGGGCTCTGCACCGTTTGACGAGGTAGTAAACGAGCAAGAGGGGGAGGAGGCACAAGAGGAGTAGGATCAGAATGCCGACGATGGGGCAGAAGAAGAGGAAGAAAACAACCGATCCGACCAACACATGCATCGCTGTCGTCAGAGGTCGTTCAGTAAATCTCTCGCACAGCACCGAGTCCTTGTTGAGACTGAACACCGACAGCGACTTGGTCTTGCTTGACACGTTGTCCAGCCCCAGCAGCTCGCTGGACCGTCTCCTCTGACCGGTCCCTTGGACCACGAACAGCTGAAGCATCGTCCCGAAGCTGTAGAACGCTGCGACGTGCTTGCTGACATCCGCATGATGCGCCTCTGCCCTGTAACGTATGAGCATCTCTCGGAGAAATCCCGCAGGAAGGTCAAAGAAGGTCATCTCCGCCCAGAAAGGAGAGTCTTGCAGAGAAAACGCGGAAGCGTCAACTGCCATCCTCTGCTGGGGTGCCAGCAGGTCAGGGACCAAGAACTCCATGTGGCTGACCTGAGAAACAAGCTGAAACCCTGTCAGCAGAGCAAACGCTCTCAGCTCATCTTCTGCTCCTCCTATCACCACCCCGTCCTTCTCGCCCTCCCATATTCGCCTCTCGTTCTCATAGCACGTCGGCTCTTCTCCTTCCCCCGCAGCTCTCGCCCCCATGATCTCTTCCCAGTAGCGACTCCTCCTCGGCCATAGGAAAGGAGCCAGCGAGCGATGCAGGCTGCCGTAGACGCGCAGCCGCTGCCCATGGTGAAGGAGCTCGCGGAGGTTGTGGCGATGAAAGTATGACAGCATCGCATCGTGCTCATGGCGGATCAGACCCTTGAAGACGCTGACCATCCAGGGGATGCTGATGAAGACTGTATCTGACAGCGTGCTCTGCGTGTTGTCAGCAGACGACAACCGTCGGATCTCCCAGCACAGCCCTGTCTCCCTTTCCTCTCCTCCGTTCACAGAGATCGAAGTCTCCGAAGGCGCTGCCATGGAAAAACTCGCTCCTGCCCCTGCCTTCCCAATCCTGCCAAAGTACCGCAGGACTGACGTTTCATGCAGAAACACAGTCACTGCTCGGGTCATCGCTGGATCGATCTCCTGCTCCTTCACCATCTCCACGAACTCCCCGATGCTCAGCCAGGGCGTCAGCTGGCTGCGAGCTCGGACGCTTGCGATGAGGG
This sequence comes from Guillardia theta CCMP2712, assembly GCF_000315625.1. Lineage (NCBI taxonomy): Eukaryota > Cryptophyceae > Pyrenomonadales > Geminigeraceae > Guillardia > Guillardia theta. Next base: position 44,623 of record NW_005434469.1, read on the forward strand.
ACAGCCAGGACCTGGGAAGGGGCTCGTGGTACCACTTGGAGGAGAGAGCCAGGTCAACGAGCAGCTGGCGGAGCTGTGGGATACCCTTGCCGCTGATACTGTCCACCCCGAAGCTCTCGCTCAAGTTCAGCACGTCCAAGGGCGGAGTCTCCTCGGAGGCGATACGATGCTGCAGCTTCAGTCGCTCCTGCACTGTCGCCTTGACGGCAGCGCACTGCGAGTCAAGCTGAGAGGTCGAGACGCTGTCGGAGTGAGTGACTACCAGGAGGATGGTAGCGCCTGGCACCTTGCACTGCAACAGGTCCAACCAGTCAACTATACTCTGACATACCCCCGATATGTCTCGAGATTCTTCTTCTGTTCGCACGGGCTTCCATACGATGATGTTGAGCGATCGCCTCGTCACGAAGTACTGATGGGTTGTCATGTACACCTTCTGTCCCCCGAGGTCGTAGCACAGGAACTGCAGGTGCTCATCCTTCACATCCCACCTCGTGATGTCAACTCCTACTGTCCGCGTGTCTATCGGGATCTCGGGCGAGCGATCGTTCTCCGTGTCCTGCAGAGCTTGCAGCAGGCTGGTCTTCCCTGCCTCTCCTTCCCCGATGACAGACAGGTGGATGGTCTCGTTCAGCTCCTGCTGCTCCAGCAGCTCCCTCAGGAACTTCATTGTCACCGTCGAACCCTGGTTGGCGATCTCCATGGGCGGGGTGATCAGCTGGGGACAGTTACTGCACTTGATCAGCTGGACTTGTGTGGAGGAGAGAAGCTCAAGAGCTGGGAACCACTCTATCCTCGGGTTGTCCGACAGGTCGATGCTGCTGATGTGGTGGACCTGCACGAACTCGATAAAGTGCTGGTGGACTTGTTGAGCGCAGAGGAAGAATGGGACGCTCAGCCATGGCCTTGTCTTGTCCGTACATCGAGCATCGAGGGAGGAGTTTGAGATCATCGAGATCAGGTGCTTCGTCATGAGCTCCATGTTGGAGTTCTTGTCTATCGCCAGGTTCACTCGCATCCTGTCCATCAACGGCTTGTAGGTCGGCAGCAGGCGAACCTGGTAAGTGTCGAGCACCCGCATGCACCCATCCACGTCTTGCAGCTCCTTCAGCTGGACAAGCTGAGAAATCATGTGCTTCGCCATCGCTCGCCTCCGTCGGCAGGGCTGGCACGTCGACGCGTCAGGGCGGTCGACACAGATGCAGCAGTTGAGCCCGACGGTCCAATGGGCGTGATAGTCCAGCAGGTGCCCAACTATCGCGGACATGCCGCGCAAGGAGCAGAGGTTGTTGACTCTGGGCAGGTTCCCTCGCCCGCATCGAGAGCTCGCGCTCGTCATGTGCTCCCCCTCGATCCCGCATACGTCGCATACCCACGCCATTCCTGCCCCCGCCACCACCCCACCCCCCCACTCACCTCGATCTCCAGAGCTAGATTTAATAAGAGGGGTGGGGTGGTCCTTGGGGTGGTTCGCAACAGGTCGGGTGGAGGTGGGGGATGGAGAGGCTCATAACCTGTTCAAAGAGGTCAACTCACTGAGTGACTGGCCGGCATGTCCAGCGGGGGACCGGCCGAGGCCCGCCGCCCTGACACGCCATCAATGATGAGCCATGGCAGTAGAGGAGAGAAGAGGAGGGGAGGGGAGGGGAGGGGAGTGGAGAGGAGAGGAGAGGAGGGGAGGGGAGAGGGAGAGGAGAGGAGAGGAGAGGAGGAGAGAGGAGGGAAGGGGAGAGGAGGGCAGAGGAGGAGAGAGGAGGGCAGAGGAGGGCAGGGGAGGGGGGACCTGAAAAGGGGCGGGGAGCGTTTCGAATGCAGGCAACTCAAGTCAAGTGAGGTATGACGTAGAGAAGAAGGAACATTGAAATTGACAATGAGAGGAGGAAGAGAAGAGGAGAGACGAGTATCTGCTTGACATGATGAATAATCTTGTGATTCAGCATCGTCTGAGAGACCAAAAGGAAAAAATGCAGCATGCTTCAAACTGTTGCATCTGTTTCACCTTAGCGACAGGTGTGTGAATACTGTTGTTCTTCCACTCCTTGTGACTTGTCTTCTCACCATACCTCATCGACCTTCTACATCTCTTTCCTCCATCGCGACCAACTTGACTCATTGCAGGCGTCAACATCGTCGCTGTCCTTGACCTTCTGCAAGGAGCTTTGACAGGTTACACTCTTGCGATCGAGCGATCTTGACCTTCCTGCTAGTCTTCCTTGGCCTCTGCGTTCTGACGGCGCCTGAGACGTTTCATGGTGCTGAACTTGATCGTTTCCTCGTCCACCTGCTGAGATGCTTCAGGTCACCCGCTCGTGCACCACTTCCTGTACAACGAGACAGCAAGTGAGAAGGAGGATAGGGGGAGGGGACGAGAAGAAGGAAGAGCAGGGGGGTTGGGGGGGAAAGGCCAGGAGGGGGAGGAGGGGGAGGAGGGGGAGGAGGAGAGGGAGAGGGGGAGGGGAGAGGGAGAGGAGGAGGGGAGAGGGAGAGGAGGAGGGGAGAAGAAGGGGAGGAGAGGGAGAGGGAGAGGGCGAGGGGAGAGGGAGAGGAGGAGGGGAGAGGGAGAGGAGGAGGCGACAGGAAGGCGAGGACAGGGAGAGGGAGA
>NW_005434469.1:52929-62929 GCF_000315625.1 Guillardia theta CCMP2712
TCAACATCTCCTCCTCCTCCTCCTCCTCCTCCTCCTCCTCCTCCTCCATCGTCTCCTCCTCCCTTCTCTCTCACTTCTGCTCCTGCTCTCCCCTTACCATCTTCTCCGGTGAGATTGCTGAAAGCACGAAGATCATTAGGCAGAGGTCCATGCTTGCAGCTTCTACCTGACATGAGCATCGTCATTACAGCAGCATCTTCCTCCTCCTCCACTGCCTCCTTCCTCTACCTCTTCTTCGTCCTTCGTTGCCTTCCTCTCTCCTCTTCCTGGCTGCTCTATGTCTTCTTTCTCTCCATTCTGTTCCCTCTTCACTCCTGCCCCCCCGAACTACCATACCTTCTCCTCCTCCTCGTCTCCCCCCCTCTCCTCCCCATCCTCCACTTCATCCTCCTCGCCCTCGTCCACAACCACCACTCGCACCATCATGCTCCCCATCAACCTCTCGTAAGTCACATGGACTTGAACTTGACTCACATGTTCCAAAAGAGCATCTTTGGTGATGTCATTGACAAAACTTGTACACCTTGCAGCCGAAAATAATCAGTTTGAACGCTCAGCTCTAAACACTACTCATTACCGCGATTTGTCGTAGCCTTCCGATGTCTGAAGAATGCTAATCGCATTCTCTGAGAAATCGCAACCCCTGTTGCATCCAGTCAGCACTGTAGCGATGACAGTGCTGTTGGCGGTGATGGTCGGGGAGGTGCAGGTGGAGGGGAAGGTGACAGTAATGGTGATGATAACAAGGAGGAGGAGGAGGAGAGGAGGAGGAGGAGAGGAGGAGGAGGAGGAGGAGGAGGAGGAGGAGGAGGAGGAGGGCATACCATATTTGAGCTGTCGGATTCACTTCCAACAAGGGGAGGATCGTGTTCCCAACTCCACATCCGACCTGAGAGATGTTCTCAGCAACACAACAACACAATCGCTCATCTCTCAGATTCAGCTCACTTCGATGATTTTCAACTTAGCATCTCTCAAACAATTCCATTCCTGTTGTGCTTGAATCAATTGTAACAAGACCGTCGGTGATGGCACAACAATCTTCACCTTGTCGAGGTAATGTCTATCCTTGAAGAATCTGTTCTCATTTACCTTGAATTGCTTTAGCCATCTTTATCATGTCAAAATCTCGTTCACCTTGTAAAAAACATCCCAGCATCTCCTCGCTTCTGTCTCGTATCTGTTCTTCCAAAACTCCGTCACCTGAACAATAAGAATTCACGTCATCCCTTGAAATCACACAGAGAAATTTCAAACTTACAGGCCTGTTGTCCTTGAGAAGGATTCTTTTCATCTCCTCCATGGAGACCTCTGTAGAACATAGAGACATCAACATGGCTCCCGGGAAACAAATCTCAACACTCATATACTACTTGCACATTCTCAACAAGCTTTTGTCAGTCACGAGTCATGATCTCAAACTTTTAGGTAATGACATCATTGAATGTTGCTCCACCTTCCCTCTCTACAACTCTCTTCAGCAGCGTCTTCACTCCTACCTCTTCCCCCCGCGCTCGTGTAGTAATCCCCGTCCTCTACTTTCCAAACTCCGTTGGCTGGGCACGAAAGTCAAGAGACAGCATCAGGACAAGGAGGGTAGAGGACAAGGAGGGTAGAGGACAAGGAGGGTAGAGGACAAGGAGGGTAGAGGACAAGGAGGTAGAGGACAAGGAGGGTAGAGGACAAGGAGGGTAGAGGATAAGGAGGGTAGAGGACAAGGAGGGTAGAGGACAAGCGAGCAAGAGGACAAGGAGGGTAGAGGACAAGCGAGCAACGAAGCTTACCGAGCTGCTCCTGGTCAAACGGAGCCAAAAACTCAACGTCGTCGTCGTGCTCATCGTCCCTCGGCTCTATCCTCGTCATCTCAGATATCTCCACTGCTCTCCTCACCCCCCTGTCGAAAAATTTTCTTCAGCCTCCACGTCCACAAGAGCAGGCGGGCAAACCTCTCGAACGTCTCACTCCACGCCCTCGTTGCATCTCCCGCATGCTCCCACAACCTCTCCACCGAGCTCTCAAACTTAGCATTGCCCGCCGATGCGACCCTCGATGTGCCACATTTTTGGATGCTTCCCCAACCTCCTCGTGAACTGTCCATTCCCATAACCTCAGCTTCGCTCGACCTGACATCTCGTCATCCACCGTACAAACTCCTCCAGCAACATCACCTGCTGGCAACGTTTGCATGATCCAATGATGAAGCTGCTTCCACAACAAGATGGCTCGGTGGGGCAGATGCAGAGAACCGTTCTTTCTCCCTCTCCTCTTCCTCTCGATTCGCTTCCAGGCTCTTCCAAACTTTGTACGTGAGGAAACCAGCGAGGAACGCTGTTCCTGTACAATCACCTCAGCTATAACGTACCCTCTCCCTCCCCCCTGCCCCCTGCCCCCTGCTCCGTCCCCCATTGCCCCCTGCTCCCTGCTCCGTCCCCCTTGCTCCCTTCTCCCTGCTCCGTCCCCCCTTGCTCCCTGTCCTCCCTGCTCCCTGCTCCCTGCTCCCTGCTCCCTGCTCCCTGCTCCCTGCTCCCTGCTCCCTCCTCCCTCCTCCCTCCTCCCTGCTCCCTCCTCCCTCCTCTTACCTATCGCCAAAGTCTTCTGCATGTGCACTCGGATCCCTGAACTTTTACTCAACTCGACCCAATTACCCGACCATTCACTCAAATTACCACCCCTGATACAACAGTACCCCTACTTTATGTATCTACTACCCGGTACTTTCACACTTTTTAAAACCTCGTCTTTTAAAGTAACGTCCACCCTTTTTTTAAAAAGTATTACATCCACCCCTCCAGTCTCCCCAATTTGTACTACCCCAGTACTTTCCTTCAAGTACCCCGCCTTATCCCTCCTCAGTACCCCACCTCTTTGTAGCCTACCCCTTCATTTCACTATACCCCTACCCCCACCATATATCGCCGATCACCTTCACTTTTCATATTACCCCACCCCTACACATGATATATTTTTGTACCCCCACCCCTTCATTTTGCATCCTGGACCCCCCGTTTTAGAACTGCAGTATGGCGCGAGGTACCCCCACCCCTCTTCTTTACTAGAAGATACCCTACTTTTAGCTCTGATTCTTTTTGGTACCCCTACCCCATCCATGACCCAAAAGTACCCCATCAATGTACTTGACCACAGGGGGGTGGTGGTTGTTGGCAGAGAAGCGACTGGGGGAGCGTGCTATTTGGTTGAGAAGAAATTATCGACAGGGGTATAATTTGACTTCAAGTCAAGGAGTGGTAATGATACCATCTGAGTTCAAAAAGACAGCAAATTAAATATATGATATATGGAAGGTGTCTTTTTCATGAAACTATTTATTTAAAATACAAGGATGGTTATAAACTATCAATTTTAGTCATATTTGACAAAATATATTACTCACAATCATATCCGTAGTTCTCAATGGAAAGAGGGTGGGCCCCTCGATGTTGGTGGCACCCACCTTTCCAATCCCCCCTCGGGAAAGAGGAGAGCCAAGGCGCTCGTGTGGCGGCCATGGCGACGAGCAACCCGTTCGCGCTGCTCAATGACGAAGGAGAGGAGGAGGAGGGAGGGAAGATGCAGGTTCCCAAACCCGCTCTCTCCGCCGATCAGAAGAAGCCTCCTGTCCAGGCCAAGAAGCCCGATGCTCCCGCTGAAGGCCAGGTGAAGAAGGACGGAGAGAGGTCGGGAGGGAACTCGCAGGGCAAGAAGCCAGCGGGGAAGGAGGAAGGAGGAAGATCCGAAGGCAGGGGCCAGAGAGGAGAAGGAGGTGGAAGGAACGGTCAGAACAAGCAAGACAAGGGTGACGGCGAGAGACGCCCCCGTCGTGATCGTGACAGAGGAGGAAGAGGACGGGGAACTGGAGCGAGAGGAGGAAACGGTCGCCGCGGTGGACACCAGAACGAGGAGCCAGCACGGGAGCTCACCGAGGAAGAAAAGGCTGCCGCCGCCGCCGCCGCCGCGGAGGAGGAGGAGGAGAGGAAGAGGGAGGAGGCCAAGATGACCTTGACCGAGTACCTCAAGCAGAAGCAAGAGGAGAACGCCAGCAAGGAGGCGCTGAATGTTCGCAAGGTGGAGGAGATCGACATGAAGGGACTGAAGGTTCTCGACAAGGAGGAGGAGGACGAGCTCAATGCGCTTGCTCATGACTCCAACAAGGGCCACAAGGCCAAGAAGAGCGGAAGGCAGGGCAAGGTCGAAGTCTTGACCGATCTCAACTTTCAGATCGCCTCCGGCGAGAGCGAGAGGAAGCCGCAGGGAGGCTCCCAGGGACGCGACAGGAACACAAGAGGAGGACGCCGAGGCGGTGGAGATCGCGGAGGGGCCAGAGGGGGAGGAGGAGGAGGAGGAGGAGGGGGACGGAGGACTGGGCCGTCGGTCGAGATCAACATCAGTGATGACTCAGCTTTCCCCAAGTTGGGTTAACTCGCTTGATGGCGCAGCTTGTTTGGTGTGCTCTTTCTCTCTCTCTCTTTGCATGCAAGGCAAGACCAAGATTTTGTTCAAATTTTCGCTATCGTCTTCCAATGCCGCTTCCCCTCTTTATCATGTCAAATGGGACGGGTATTCCCACCGGGCATGCGCTACCCACGTCGTGTAGTCACTTCATTGTGCAGCAGAATGACAGTGCTGAAGGTTGTCAGTTGCGTGTTCCAACGACGCTCTTCTCTCTTGAACAGATTGCACACGGAGTTCGACGATGTCTTTACGATTTTTTCTATACTCACATGTTGACATGCTCTTTCAGCATGGACATGTTTTCTTGTACGCAGAGCTGTTTGGATTATTTCTGCCCTGCTCGTTTAATACATATCGATTACCAAACTTGAAAGCGGCGATCACGAGAAATCCGGCAGCAGCGCAGTCCAACCATCGAAGGCACTAAGGGCTTCGTTCAAGTATCCCCTCACTTCCTCCATATTTCTCTTCTTCGCCGCCTTGTCCAGGTTCTGAAGAGCCTTGTTGAACTTGTTGGCGTTGTCGTCGGCCTTTGACTTGTCAACTTGGAGCTTCGCCTTCTTGATTTTATCTATCAGCAAGTTCATTCCATCCTTTCGAAGAGCCGTATCGTACAGCCTTGCCATCCTCCTCACGTCGTCCCATGCCGAGAAGTCGTCGGCCTGACCGTCAAGCTGCTTGAAAGCCTCCTGCATGTCCTTCTCCAACGTCTTCCTCCCCGAGATCAGGACCTCAGTTTGATTCTTCAGCGCGAGCATCTGCTTCTTCCTCTGCTCCGCTCTTGCCGCCTCCGCCTCCGCCTCCCTCTGACGAGCAAGCTCTCTCTCCTCCTCGAAGATGTCCCTGTACACTCTCTTGGGAGGAGGTAGGTTCTTGGGCTGGTTGCATCCTAGCATACTCTGACAAACCCCGTCGTTCCCATCCGCCGCCTCTGCTGCCACCGCATCCTTGGAGAAGGAGGAGACTAGCTGAGCAGCGCCTAGTGTGGAGAGGAGGGAAAGGACGCTCCTCCTCCCAACCTGCTCGCCCTCTTGCTCGCTTAGACTCATCCTGGTCCTGCCAGGCAGAGCTGAGCGAGCTCGGTGCGCTCCCTTGCATTCTCGCAAGAGAGTCGCAGGATGTTGGAAAGAGGCCACGTCTCCAGCATAGAGCACAACAAGAGCGAGTAGGAGAGCGCGTTTCATCGGAAGCGTCTTGAAACTGCGATGATGGTGGAGGTACTTCACGGATGAAGGATCGTGTAGATCTGAAAAGGAACTCTTGTGAGTACGTCGAATGCCAACCGAGTTCGAAGAGAGAGGAACGCAGCCATTTCACTGATTACGTAGATTGTACTTTGAGCATCCACTAATTGCCAGCATGATTTACCACTCTTCTGATCTCGTGATGCTCAAATGCATTATTTCTCCTGCTGCTGCTGCTGCCCCTTGTGCTACTCCTACACCTGTTCCTGTCCGTGTTCCTGTTCCCCTGTTCCCCTGTTCCTGCTCTTCCCTCTTCTGCTTCCGTTCCTTTTCCTCGCCGAAGACCTACTGCTTTCCTTCGTGTTTTGAACATGTACCTTTTGCCACTTGATCGACGAGTGCTGTTCTCCTAGTTCCATGTTCATGTTTCCTACCTTGTATCCTTGACCTGCTCTACTCATCCTAGCTCTCTGCGTCCATTCCTACTTCGATCTCCTCCCACTCCATCCGATTTCCGTTCCTCCTCTTCCTCCAATTATCCGGATCCTTCTGATTCTCTTGATCCTCCTGATCCTCCTCGTCCTCCTCGTCGTCCTCCTCCTGATCACCTTCCTCTTCCTCCTCTTCCTCCTCTTCCTCCTCTTCCTCCTCTTCCCCCTCTTCCTCCTCTTCCCCCTCCTACTCATCTCCTCCTCCTCCTCCTCCTCCTCCTCCACCACCACCTCCTCCTCTCCCTTCTGAACACTTCCTCCGCCTGCATCGATCCTTTAGAACTACCACCCCCACCCACTCTCTCCTCCTTCAAAAGGACCCACCCCTCTGTACCCTCTGTCAGTGACTGAAACGGACAATCAAGTTTGACTGGTGAGGAGCGAATGAGAGGGAGGAGGAGGAGGAGGAGGGGGGGGAGGGGGACGAGGAAGGAAGAGGGGGAGGAGCAGGAGGAGGAGCAGGAGCAAGAGGAGGAGCAGGAGGAGCAGGAGGAGGAGCAGGAGGAGCAGGAGCAGGAGGAGATGACGAGAAGAAAGAAGGACGGCAAGAGGAAAGATATCAAGGAGTGGAATGGACAAGCGTAAGCGTGCTGATCCAGGGAGGAGAAAAAGAAACTTGACATTGACTGGCCTCTCACTTGACATCTTATCTTCCTGCCATGCAGCAAGTATCGGGGGTACCGAGGACAGCAGCGGGGCAGCAACAGGGAGCAGCGGAGAACATGGAGGGAGGGAGTCCGCAAGAGCGGATCGCCGCGCTGGAGATCAGGTTGCGACTGACGCAGGACGCAGCTGAGGCGCAGGGGGTAAATCGCAGCCTCGAGTCGTTGATCTTTGCTGTCAAGGCGGAGGACGACCCTCCTTGAGAGAGGAGAAGAGTGAGAAGAGGAGGGGTGTTGGCCTGACCCCTCCTGCTCCTTCCTCTCCTGTCTCCTTCTTCCCTCCTTCCTCGTTCCTCGTTCTTCGTTCCTCCTGCTCCTGCTCCTGCTCCTGCTCCTGCTCTTCCTGCTCCTGCTCCTCCTCCTCCTCCTCCTCCTCCTCCTCCTCCCTCTCGTTTTCTTCTCCACTGCTACCATGAGCAAAAACTCTGGAAACCTGCCTCCTCCACCACACCTTTTCTCCTCCTTCCTCCTAACCTCATCATGAGTGACATGGCCGATGGCAGGCGAGGCGGCAGAGAAGGCTGCGTTCCTGCTGGGAAATGAGAGCAAACTGCTGAGACGTCAGAATCATGAGCTGAAAACAGCGCTAAAGCAGCAGGGAGGACGGGGAGCGAGCAGGAGGGACGTGTACGAGGAAACAGTCATGTTCATGGACAGGTTCCTGACGGTAGGAGAGCTAGTAGAAGAGAGTGAAGCACTGCACGAGAGGATGAGGGAGTGCGAAGAGAGAGAGGAGAGGAGAGAGCGGGAGCTGGCGCAGGCAAGATATGGGGCGAAGCAGGTTGTAAGCGATGATGGATGTATCAACAGTTGCAGCTGACTGTTTGTTTGTGTTCTTGCAGGTGGATGGGATAGTAGAAAAGGTTCAGCTGCGAGTTGACGAGGTTGAGAAGACGATGAAGGTCAGTCAGAGAAATAGTCGTGTTCTTGATGTTTTGAACCTTGACTTGTACAGAGGCTGCAGACTGAGACGACAAGACAGGTTTTGATCTTCTTCAGTTCATATTCATCTTCTTCCCATGTTGAGTTTTATCTCCTGCTCCTGCTTCTCCTGCTCCTGCTCCTGCTCCTGCTCCTGCTCCTGCTCCTGCTCCTGCTCCTGCTCCTCCTCTTGTTCCATTCCATGATGGCTATTCTCACAGATGGCAAGCAAGAATGTTTGACAGGATTCTCCCTCATGTATTTTCCTAACGCCGCTGCGTACAGAAATCCAAGTCTCAAAATCACCACTTGGATGAATCGACAACGGTATGTACCAGAGTTCCTGACGATTTCTATCGTTCAACGGCAATGATGTCATTCTTGACATTCATCGCAAACAATAGCTTCAACTTCACAAGAGGATTCAAAATCTTTCAGACGAGGTAAGATTAGACTCAGGAGTGAACGTCTGAATCGAGTAAGACGTTTCCTCGACCAGCTGAAGATCAAGGAGGTTGAAATAAGTGAGATGAAAGATCAACTTCACGTTGCCAAGGTTGTCAAATGAATATTTGAGAGGCTTTTGATGAGCGAAATTCTTGTGGCGATTCTTGATTTATTTTAATATTTAGCTGTCAAATATCATGTCTTTGTCTTGTCTTGACCTGTCTTGTCTTGTCCTGTCCTGTTTACAGTGGCCTTTTCTTTTCTTGACCTACAGGTTTCTTGTCGTGTATTGACTTGTGTTGTCTTGTCGTATTGTGTACCGTAAAGTTGTATTCTCAATTCTACCTTGCTCTTGCTCTGTCATGCTTTTTCGGATGTTACAATCAATCTTTCGATCTGATCTCAAAAAAATTGTTTCCAGGTGCCGTATCACGAGCAAAGATGGCTGATAGAACGAAGTGCTTTCGAAGACAAGATTGAAGAATTGGAAAAGACTGTCAGTTGTTTGTTTACAGCCTTGCTGTTTTGCATGTCTGAACTTGCCGGATAATAAAAGTGCAGGTTACGGGCATGTTTGCTGAGATCCAAGCAAAGAGCTACAAAGTCGACAAACTGGTAGCGATGATCACTTGGAAATGACTTGAAGCTCACTTGTGACTATCAATGCAGACAAAAGAGATTGAATCAATGAAGAAAGATGCGACCAGAAGAGAAGAATATTGCCAGGAGTTATCCAAGAAGTTTATGTCACAGGTGCACAAATCATCATCGACAAGATTTGTAGCAAACAAATTACACACTAGTCTCATCCTTGATATGATATCATTTCTCCCATGTAGCGTTTCTCCTCACGTTTCTTGTTTGTTGTTGGTTTGTTTTTTTGATCTTTTGGTTCCGCAGGAAATAACCAAGAACGAGCAGCAAAAATCAACTGCCGATCTTGCATTGCGCTATCAAGAGCTGCTCGAGGTATTTGTTGTTGTGTTAGAACGATGCCTCTGTTTCATCACGCAAGTTGAAACAAGTGAAACAGGAGCATTCATGGGTCAAGAAACTGCATGCGGTTGCCGAGGATCAGGTTTGCTGTTCAAACCATGTTTGTAACAACGACTATGTTTTTTGTGTTGTTGATCAGAAAGTGATGGTTTATCTTTATTGTTGATGAAGAAAATGATTAATTCATGGGAGACTGTTGAACCTCGACCTGAAAAATTACAATGTGCCCCTGTAGTTTGAAAATTTCTGGTTGTGTTTGAAGAAGGGATTTGGAGAGTTGTTGTACCATCACATGACACGATGGGTCAATCAGATAGTTCGCCTCCACGAAGAGCTTCATGATGCAAATATGACGATGAAGGTGAAACTGTCCATGTTGTTTGATAAAGTGTTTATGATGTTTGCAGGAGCGAGAAGCAAACAAGATAGAGATTATGTCAAAGACAAATAGAATGGTTGATGATTGACATGAGATGAGAAATGAAACCTTGACACGATTGAAGATTGTCGACGTCGAAGAAGCGAAGATAATGCAAGAACAATTGCTACAAACGTTTGCGACAGCTGCGCATTCATGAAAAGTGATTGATCTTTGTGCAGAAAGCAGCAATTGAACAATGAGATGGGGTTGAAACAGATGCAAGTTGAGGAGACAAGAAAAAGTATTTGATGTGTTCAATGACAAATGTTTTGTCACATGTTATGCTGTAGCGTTGATCAGATACAACGAGCTGAACATGGAAATGAAGATGACACAGGTAAAACCAATTCATATAGATGATGATGACGATGATGACGACGATGATGATGATTGAAAGAATGATATTGACATGATGGATAGGCTCAAATT
>NW_005434469.1:64805-79239 GCF_000315625.1 Guillardia theta CCMP2712
GGGAGAGGGGCAGGGAGGGAGAGGGAGAGGGGCAGGGAGAGGGGCAGGGAGAGGGAGAGGGGCAGGGAGAGGGAGAGGGAGAGGGAGAGGGAGGAAAGAGGTGTGGGAGGAGCAGGACGATGAACAGGACGATGAAGAGGACGAGAAGGACTAAGGCATCAAGAAGGAGAAGGAGGACGAGGAAGAGATGGTGAACCTCTCGGTCCATGTTTGATCTTGCCGTGTCTTCAAGGTGCCTTCTGAACACCTGAGAAGGTTCAGCAGCTTTTCACTTGGACAAGTTCACGTTACATCTGCAGAGAAGATAGTCGTCTTGGACAGCATCTTGCTCAAGAACTCTTTTCTCCTGCAAGCTCAATCACGACCAAGTGTGTTGTGCTCGTTCAAACTGTTGTCAAACCTTGCAAGAAATGTCGGGAAGGGAAGGGGAGAGAACTCCATTTGCACGTTCTCCGCGTACTTGGAATATTTGCTTGGTTGAGATCCAAGAATTGACAAGTCGAGGTCGTTCAGGATGGCAAAATCTCCTGTAGATGATGGAGTGAGAATATATACAGCGAGAACAATGCAGAAGAGACATTGCAAAATGATGGCTGGAGGTTACAGAGAGTGAGGAGTGAGTATGAGTATGAAGTTATATGTATGTTTTCAGAATAAACAGATGAGAGGATGTTGTTGGCTTTTTCAACAGGGTGAAAATGAGATGGGGGAGAGTTTAGAAACATGCAAGATTGTACAAGATGTGAGAAGGGAGAAACAAGATGTGTCTTGAAGTCAAAGCAAATCATTCCCTGACCTTTGAGTTCCCTGTCGTGATCAGCGTCGTGCTTCGTTGACATGATCATCTTACAAACAAGATCCTGCAGTCAAGACATGCCTTCAGAATCGTTCTTGATCTCTCATCAACACAACATGTACAGGATCATTCTTCATTTCTCATGACAACAACATGAACATGTTGATTTCTAATCATCTTCACCTGATCTTCCCGCGAAATCTGTCGAGCTGCATTACAGAACGTCTGAAAGAATTTCACGCTTGCCTCCTCGTTGTCCTGGACAAGTTTCAGAAATCCTCACCATCCACCATTACAACGCACTGTTCTTGTAGCATCGTAGACAACATCGTGAAAGAAGATCGCGAGGTACAACAGATCCTGCCTGTCGGCAGAGATTGCGAACTCTTGGAGCAGAACAAACATGTCCCGGAGATGATGCGTGTTATGATAATACCTCCCAACACCAGAGTACTTCTGTCTTATCAACCTCCACCAACTTCTCTGTGTAGCGTCGTCGACCTTCAACGATCGGCAGCAGGAGAACCATCTGCTACTGAGGAAGTTGTTTCCGTTGGAGTCTTGTTGCACTTGTATTGGGGGTTTGGATGACATCCTGTTCTTGACACCTTGCAGAGCTTTCTTGACCTGAGTAAGAAGTGAGTAGTAGGTGAGACAAAGGTAACATGATTGAAGTTTGCTGTGAAGCAAAATGGAGTGATTGTTGTTTGAGAAATCAGCAGAATGCGAATTGATATGACACTGGAAACAAACAACGATAGCAAAAAGAAACAAGATTGAGCGCGAAAGATAGAAATGTCGGCGACAAAGTTGTTTCACCTGTTGATTAGTTTGTTCCGTATCCCATTCGTTGGAGATGATGATATCACTTCGTTTCATTCTGTCCTGGTTGGTCATCTGCGCAGAAATTCTCTTCTTTGCATCCTACAAGGAAGACCGATCATGACAAGGAAAGGTTGCTGTTCTCCACAAACTTGACCTCCTCGCTGATGTTGTTCCTCTTCATCAGCCTTTCCTTGGACTTCTCTTCAGGGACGATGACTGTCCATACCTGGGACAGACAAGTCAGTATGATCGAGCAAGCATATGATGAAGCTGTGCTGATGATGGAAGTCTTCTTGCGAAGCGAGGAAGGATCGAAAGGATAAGGAAAGCAAGTATGAAGAATGTAAATGGCAGATGGTACAACATGAGGGGGAAGGAGGAGAATGTTGGTTGAGGAGGAGGAGGAGGAGGAGGAATCGAGGGATGAGCAGAAGCGGGAGCAAGCAGGAGCAGGAGCAGGAGCAGGAGCAGGAGGAAGTGAAAAAGGACAACTAGGATGTAGGGGGCAGGTGGAAAGAAGGAGAAGCATACGCATACGCATACGCATACGCTTACGCATACGCAGGAGCAGCAGCAGCAGGATCATATATCCACCTCATCAACGAAGTCATCCCAGCACGCCTCCAGCAGTACCGCCGCCTCCATCACGCACAGCTCGACGCCTCTCTCCCTCATCCCCTTCATCTCCTCTACCGCAAGCTCCCTGATCGCTGGCCACACGATCCCGTTCAGGACTTTCATCTGCTCTGCGTCACCAAAGACGATGCTGGCCAGGGACCGTCGGTCAATCTCCCCAGAGGAAGGGTCGACCACCTGGCTACCGAACGCCTCCACAACCCTCTTGAACGTTTCGCTCCCCTTCAGGTACGCCCGGTGCCCGAGCTTGTCACAGTCAACAATCTCGCATCCTTCCTCCTTCAGCATCCCGGAGATCGTAGACTTCCCACTTGCTATCCCCCCCGTCAGCCCGACGATGTACGGGAGGACGTCAGGGGACGTACACCGTACAAACTCCTCCTCTCCCACCTCTCCTCCTTGCCTGCACAGCGAGTTCACGTCCGCACCGTTGAACGAACCGAGCATCGTCCTCCTCAGCATAGTCGAGCTCATCTTGTTGGAATCATCTGCATCCTCGGGCCCCACAAGGTCCACCACGTCCACCACGAGCTCGTTCAGATTCCTGTCCACCCTCCGCTTGTTCACGCTGTGCCCTCCCCGCTCCGTCTCCCTCGACACAACGATGCACTGCAGCTGCTCGTCAACGATGGAGGGGCCGAAGGGGTCGGAGATGGGGACTATCTCATACCGCACGCTGTCTCGCAGCGACTGCAGCAGCTGCAGCAGCCGAACCTGCCGCTGCTCGAACGGCTGCATCACGTCCCTCATCGTCTTCCCCTCCAGCAAGGGGCCGGTTGAAACTCCGATTAGCACTCGCTCGCTCGCGCAGACGCAGGTCATAGAGAGGAGGAGCTTGTGCCCAGCATGGATGCGATCGAACGTTCCCCCTAGCACGACGTGCTGGAAGTTACCAGGGGGCAGCAGCATGCAAGTGCCTTCGTCCCATCCGAGGCTTGTCAGGCTGGAGCAGCATGGGAGGTCGAGCAACAGCTTCTGCATAGCAGGGAGCCTTCGCTCCGTCCTTCGTTCCATCCACCTGTCCACACAATCCTCCTCCTCCTTGCAGCAGATGATCGCCTCCGCGTCCTCCGCGCTCCTAGCGAGCCACGCCTCCTCGCTCGGGAGGAGGACGCGAGCGTCGAGACGGGGAGCAGAGAGGCTTAGAAGGTCGTAGATGAACTTGAGCCTCCCTTGGATGGCGGAGCGAGACTGCTGTGACCAGTCTCCCTCCAGCAGGATGTAGAGCCTGTCATGCGCGACGTCCGCCGCTCGCCGCATCCTCGCACTGTCCTGCTCATTGGCTTCGAGCTGCATCCTGATCAGTCCGACGCGGACGGAGGAGCTTGCTGGAAGCGGCATGGCTGTGGCTGAGAAGAGACGAGGCGCCTGCGGGCTGGGGGCAACTAGAAGAGGGAAGAGAAGAAGGGAGACAACAAGACAGACTAACGTTGAGGAAGCCGTCTTGTTACGCCTGGTTATCTGAAGTACGAGAAAAGAAGGGAGGAGGAAGGAAGGAAGAAGGAGGAGAGGAGGGAGGGTGGGGAGAAAGAAGGAAGAAAAAGTCACACAACAGCAACATCAAAGAGGAGGAACACGGACAAGATCGCAAGTAAGTCTCTTCGCTCATGCTTTCTCCAACGTGCTCATCAACCCACTCATCATCCCCTCCGTATCATGACCTATCCTCTGATCCTTGCCCAACATTCCTTGCCCTGCTCCTGCTCTTCTTCGTCCTGCTCCTGCTCCTGCTGTTCCTGCTCCTACTCCTGCTCCCTCTCCCTCTCCTGCTCCTGCTCCTGCTCCTGCTCCTGCTCCCTCTCCCTCTCCTGATCCTCCTGCTCCTGCTCCTGCTCCTGCTCCTGCTCCTGCTCCTGCTCCTGCTCCTGCTCCTGCTTCTCATCTAAGGAACACTCTGAGGCAGACTCGTTCAGACTTCTTTGTAAAGAAAAAAAAGAAAAAAGAAAAAAAGCTCAGGGAAAAAACAGCTACAGGGTTTGTGGCGCCTACAATGCTGGGGCATATCCTCAAGGAGCGGCGGCTGGCGATCAGAGGCAAGAGTATGGCGGGAGCGTCGGGCATGCTGAGGACACCTGTCATACCACACTAGCGCGTCCATGCATGCCCTGTCGCCTCCTGCTATTTAGCAGACGATCGACCCGTTCATTGCCTCCCCCTCGTCCTCTCCGCTGCAATGTTCGTTTCATGTCCTTGCCAGTGGTCTTATCAGCATCGCATTCACTGACGCTACTCATGTCGCTTGACTCTCGTATCTTCCTTCTCTCACTCCCTTGCAAGATTCACCAGAGTCACCCTCCCCCGTCCTCCTGACATGCCTTACTCCCTTGTGGACTTGTCGACATTTCTGACTCCCTTGCGCAGGCGGTATTCAGATTGCCGTTCGGGTATGGGGGGAAGACCCGAGGACGATAACAAACCCAGCAGAAAGATGGATTGCAGTCCATGGTTGCCTCTTCTTCTTCTTCTTCTTCTTTGTCCTCGTCCCCGCCCCCCCTCTCCACTTCTCGCCCTCCTCCTCCTCCTCTTCCTCCTCCTCCTCCTCCTCGTCGTCCTCCTCCTCGTCCTCCTCCTCCTCCTCCTCCTCCTCCTCCTCCTCCTCTTCCTCCTCCTCCTCCAAAGTTGAAGTCTCGGAGCAGGATGGCTGGACAACGCTGGGTCCTTCGATTTCTTGGCGCCGCTGCTGCTGAAGCGAGGAGCGAAGTCGATCGCATGCATCGACCTGGCAGGTGTGAGGGAACGAGGATGGTAGCAATGGAGCTGTTGATCGGTAAAACAGGCCATGGGCAGTCGGACTGGAGGTCGACGGGTACATACCATGTGGTCGACAATGTCGCGGACGTGATCTATACCGCCGACGCTCTTGAGTGGAAACAGTTTTCCCTGTGGGTTGTTTGTATTTGTTGCCTCAGAGAGTTGTCAGGTTGGTGATTGTTGTGCTTCCTGTGGTTGCAGGATCGGCCATTCCCTGGGCGGATGTATCTCCCAGACTGTGAGGACGATGTTGTGAAGGTGGCAGATAACACTGCAAGAGCAGATAGCAGCAGCTATGCCTGACCGCGTTCTCCGACTAGTATCCATAGAAGCGATGGGATTCTGGGCTCAGGTGAGGCCGCGACAATGCAGCATGACGGGTGGGTGAAGAGGGAATCAGGACTCGCATACCTTCGTGAAGAACATCCGAAGAAGCCTGCTGGATAAGCCGAGGGGAGGGAACATGCAGTGAGTTCCTTCTGTTGTCTATCTACCCCGTCTCAAACTCGAGCGATCAGTCTAAAGCCTTTATCCACCCACCGTTCGATCACTCGCTCGCTCGCTCGCTCCTCTCATTCTTTCCTGCGGTCATTCATACCATCATCCTTTCCTCACATCGATCATCTCCCATGTTACATCCTCTTGGCTCCTCCTGCTCTTCTAACTTCTCACTCTCCTCCTCCTCCTCCTCCTCCTCCTCCTCCTCCTCCTCCTCCTCCTCTTCCTCCTCTTCCTCCTCCTCCTCCTCCTCCTCTTCCTCCTCTTCCTCCTCCTCCTCCTATAGGATCTACCCTTCCCTCGAAGAATGTGCCGTGCGAAGAAGTGCGACTACCTCCTTGGGGTCATTGTCTAAGGTCAGCGCTGTACCCTCCAAACAACATTCTTTCCTTCCTCAACTCTTCTAACTCTCACCGCTACCCCTACCCCTCCTCTCCTCTCCTCTCCTCGCCTCGCCTCGCCTCTCCTCTCCTCTCCTCTCCTCTCCTCTCCTCTCCTCTCCTCCTCTCCTCTCCTCTTCTCTCCTCTCCTCTCCTCACCTCTCCTCTCCTATCCTCTCCTTCCATTTGTGTCCTTCCCTCTATCCCCTTGTCTTCTCTTCTCACTTGTTTTGCAGGAAGCTGCCATGACGATGGTAGAGAGAGGAACGAGAAAAAGCGACTGCGATATGGGTTACATCTGGTCTTCCGATCCGAACCTGCTGGCCCCATCAAGACACAGGCAACATGAAACACTGTTTGCTTGATGTGATTACTTTGAAGTCCATCATAGATGTTGAGATGTCTCTTTTCATATCTCTGAGTTTTGATGAGATTTATCTTCTGAATGTTTTCAATCCTTGGCTTCCTTTTGCTGTCTGTTGTTGCGCGTGATACTTTGCGTGATACTGTGTATTAGTCCGTCAGTTCGATGCTGTTAGTATCTTTACATCTCCCCATTGGCTCTTTGCTACTGTGTTCGATCCTGCATTTCACTTGTCTCATTCGGAATGGAGAGCAGGGTGGATGAGATTGTGGCAAGATCAATCCTCAGCCATATCGAATGTCCTCAACTGATCATAGTCTGTCGGTAAGGGTGGCTGAGTATGATAGTACTCGATGTACTGACATGTCTATGATTACAGGGATGGGATTTGGAAAGATGCTGCCCCGTTTGGATTGACGCTCTTCTCTGTAAACTCTTGTCTTGCTTACCAAGTGTTGTGGTTGTCAAACGATTTGGAAGAAATTGAAGTCCTGGCTCGATTTGTTTGCTTCTCTTGTCAAAATTGTTGATTTTGTCTCCACCGCCTGCCCAAAAGACAGTTGGAGAAAATCGGAGCAGTGTGTTGGCATTTGTGCTGTCCTTTGCTGGCATGCATGTGAAATTCTTGTGCGTTGTATTTTAGAAGTGCTGCACTTGATATGAAAGAATCTGAAATCTGAAATTCTTGCCATTGAGTTGGATGTATCAGATTCCTTGGGGAGTTACAATTTTCTTCGGTAAGATGTCAACACAAACCAAGATTTGCAACTGATTGTTCCGGCCAGCCAACTTTGCCGCAAGGGTTGTACACGTGATGACAAAGGGATTTACCCCAATCAGGCAAGGGAAACAAGTCAAAAATGTTTGGTGTTGACATTTTTGAAGTGCGGAGATCTCGAAAGAAGCTGGAGTGATAGGAAAGATCCGATTCGTCTACATGATGCTGTTTCGAAGGTGGCTCGTGTGCAGGTGAAGTCGAACAGCAAGTCTCGACATTTCTTAAGATATGTTGTGGATGTTTGTTCTAGCATGTTTTGTTTCTTTCATGTCCTGATAGTTGCTTTCTTGCTTTCATCTGCTCTTTCCATCATTTCACTTCAAGTTTCTCTCTTTCTCTTACCATCTCACTTCATCACAACCTCACACTTTCATTACTGCAGGACTTCCAAGTTCGTGCACATGAACTCTGGTGGCCATCACCCGCATCTTATGGAGCCCGAGGAGGTAGCGGGGCACATCGGAGACTGGCTGGGAAAGGAAGGAGGAGATAAGAGGCTGAAGATCAAACAAGAGTGACTGACTAGTTTGACAACTTGCAATCTCAAGAGATGCTGGAGGAATTTGCATCATTGCTCAGATGACAATTTCTGGATCATGACATGAATATGAGAGGCAAACGCTCACGGGCGTCATGGAGCAGAAGTTTTCTTTCATTATCGCAATTTGCTACTTCAAAATGTTCGCATGAGGCGGAGAAGGTCCGAGAAGACGCCCGAAGCAGTGAGCTGAGAAACTTAGTGAGAAGCAGCAGGAGAAGGAGCAGGAGCAGGAGCAGGAGCAGGAGCAGGGATTGGCAGTGTCAGCTGAGGAAGCAGGAGGCCGTATGGGAAGCAAGAAAGAGAATTGTTTGAACAAGCAGCAGCTGCTGCTGCTGCTTGTTCATCTAGAGAGAAGGGAAGGGACAAGGGATAATTATTCCGCTGACCTCGGCGCCGGCGGCAGAGCCCTTGACAATGAGAGGAGAAGTCTTGTAGCGAGATGTGTGAAAACAGATCAAGTTCTCGTCAGCCTGCAAAGTCGTTAGATGAGCAGGAGGTACGAAAGGAGACGATGGTGGCAAGGGCAGACGCAGGAGCAGGAGGGCAGACGAGAGAGAAGCAGCAGCAGCAGCAGCAGCAGCAGCAGCAGCAGCAGCAGCAGGACCAAAGAGTTACCTTGAGACGGTAGAGAGGATGATCGTTCTTGGTCTCTTGAATCTTGATGCTCGCGCGTCCAGTCTGAACAACATCATCATCAACATTCATCACCATCATCTCCATCCATCTCAACAGCATCGTCATCGGCGTCGTTGTTGTCGCCATATCTCCGTCTCAAGCATCATCATCATCATCATCATCATCATCATCATCAACAACAACAACAAGAACAACAACAACAACAACAACAACAACAACAATCATCATCTCTATGATCATCATCATCATCATCATCATCATCATGATCTCAATTATCATCATCATCATCATCATCATCATCATCATCATCATCATCATCATCATCATCCTTGTTATCTAGAGACATTTCTTTTCTAACACCTCGGTGTTGATGACGGTGTGATATCTCAACACATTGTTGTTTGCGAGTGCCTGCGTACAGTGTGAACCACCCAAACAAGAAATAGAGAAAACTAGGGGCAACACAATAGAAACAAAAGGAGTGAAAGAAAGGAACGAGAAGAGAGATCAAGAAAAAGTGAAAGAAGAAACTTGCAGAAATGTACAAGAGAAGGGAAACAATTATCAGAGAACATGTTGAAACAGAATTTCACCTTCTTCAAACGGTCCAACATGTCCGAATCAATCTTCTTCAGATCTGCGATACCACCAAACTCTCCATCACGGTACGAGACGGCAAAAAACAGAGAAAACTTGCCGTTGATGACAGCGTTGTTGATTTCTTCTCTTGTTCCCTGGTACTTCTTCTCCTGCAAACAGGGTTTACAAACATCTCAACGCGTCTCTGCAAGTTACCATGATGTCTTTCGGGATCAAACATTCAACCTCCACATCCTCCACCTTCATGTCGATTCCCAACTCCCTTGCCAAGATCACAACCTGACGAACTCACATCAGTTCACTCATCCCACCAGTATCAAACCCTCTCCCTCCTCTCCTCTCCTCTCCTCTCCTCTCCTCTCCTCTCCTCTCCTCTCCTCTCCCTCCTGTCCCCTACTGCACTCTCCCCCTGCCTGCCTCCCTTCCTCCCTCATCTCTCCATTCTCCCTTCCCTCTCCTTCCTTCATCCCCTCTCCCTCCTCTCTCCCCTCCCTCCTTCCCTCTTCTCTTCTCCTTCTCACCTTGCGCGCACAATCATGTCCAGAAAGATCAGTGCGGATATCAGACTCGGAAAACCCGTTGGCAACCGCCTGCCATGAAGGATGAGCAGAGCAGAGCAGCGCAGAGCAGAGCAGAGCAGAGCAGCGCAGAGCAGAGCAGAGCAGCGCAGAGCAGATAGAAGGCAGGAGGAGAGGCAAAGAGGAAGAACTACAAACAGCTGACGCAGTTCAAGGGAAAGAAGGAGGAGGAGTAGGAGGAAAAGGAGCAGGAGGAGATGGAGGACCTGTCTGACAGCTTCGGAGAAAGGAGTGGTCTCCGAGAACGTTCTAGAAACGAGTAAGAAGAGCAGAGCAGAGCAGAGCAGAGCAGAGCAGAGCAGAGCAGAGCAGAGCAGAGCAGAGCAGAGCAGAGCAGAGCAGAGCAGAGCAGAGAAGGAGGAGAGGCGAGAGCAGAGCAGAGCAGAGCAGAGGAGGGGAGGGGAGGGGACCTAAGAACGTAGGACATCGTTCCACTCAAAGAGCCTTCGACCAACTTGACTGAGTCGCCAGTCTGGAAGGAGAACAAGTGAGGAGAGTAGAACAAGAGCAAGGGCAGAGGCAGGAGCAGGGCAGGGGCAGGGGCAGGAGCAGGGAGCAGGGAGCAGGGAGCAGGGAGCAGGGAGCAGGACGAGCATGTCTGACGTACCTGCAGGAGGTCCCTGAGAGTTGAGATGATGGGGAGAGCAGCTCCAACACTGCGAAAAGAGTAAGAAGAGAAACAAATTCCGCTCTCCTCCTCCTTCTCCTTCCTACTCTCCTCTCTGTCCATAACCCTCTCCTCCTCCTCCTCCCTCCTCCCTCCTCCCTCCTCCCTCCTCCCTCCTCCCTCCTCCCTCCTCCCTCCTCCCTCCTCCCTCCTCCCTCCTCTTCTCTCACCTGCTCTCAAAGTGCCACTGAGCCGACCCCTGCTTTACATGCTCCATCGAACGTCTGAAACACTGTCAGTTCCTTCCTCTCTCTCTTCCTCCTCCTCCTCCTCCTCCTTTCCCCTCGCTAATCCTCGTCCTCGTCCTCGTCCTCGTCCTCGTCCTCGTCCTCGTCCTCCTCATGTACCTGTATCTTCCCAGGTCGCCTGATCCAGCCATCTTATTCGGAGTGATCACGTGGATACCAGCCTTCAACCACCTAAACATCAACGAAATTAATGACATGTTATGACGATGTTTGTCCTCGTGAAAAGAACAAAATCATTTTTATCTCTACCATCATCATCATTACAATCATCACCATTGCAATCATCATCATTGCAATCATCATCATCATCTCAATAATTATCACCCTCAACATCGATATCATCACAAAATCTCAATCCACATCTCCAGTGTACTTACTTCTCATAATACTCGGAAACTTTCTCGGAAGAAGTGCAATCGATGACAACCTTGTGCGGGTTGATGTCCGACTACAGGCAAACATGGTCAGCTGTCGACTTGATTGAACTGCAAGAAGGAAGATAGTTGAAGTTGATAATATCATCATCTCTATCATCATCTCAATCATCATCATCATCATCATCATCATCATCTCCATCTCCATCATCATCATCATCATCATCATCATCATCATCATCATCATCATACATCATCATCATCATCATCTTCATCCACAACCTCCTCCTCCTCCTCCTCCTCCTCCTCCCTCACCTCAATCGCAGCAGTGAAGGCATCGAGGTCTGTCTGCACTCCATTCTCAATGAGCTCAGGCAGTTTGCTCGTGTCAAGTCCCATCAGCTTGTCGTTGATGATCATCTTAGATGAAGACATCGCGGCGATTACATTGACCTGATCACAAACAACTTGTCAGCTGATCTTCATCAAAACACAACAAACAAGGAACATGTTCCCAGTGTTGTCAGGACACTACGTTTCCAACCATATCACAATCTTCGTCATCAACATCAAAATCGTTTTCATCATTCAATACAAATTCACTTTTTCACCTCAATCTTCTGTTCGCTCTCCTTCTCTTTCCCTCACCTACTCCTTCCACCCTCCCCCATTCTCATCCTTATGCTGTCCTTCCCATCCTCCCCTCCTCCCTCCTCTCACCTCCCTCCTCCTTCCTCCTCGTACTTCTCCATATCCTGCTCCCACTCCTTCTTTATCACACTCCTTCCTGACTGCATTTGCCTTCCTCGCTCTTCGTCCCTCCCTCCCTCCCTCCGTTTACCTTCCAACCACCACCACCTCCTCGTCCTCCTCGTCCTCATTATCATCATCATCTCCATCATCATCATCATCATCTCCACCACTGCCACCTCCTCCTCCTCTCCTCTTCTCCCCTCCTCACTTCACCTGCAGCCCCAGCTTCTCCTTCAGCTCGCTTTTCTGCTGGTTCAGCTGATCCACCAGCTCTCCTCCCACTCTTCCTCCAGCTCCAATGATCGCCACACTCGCCACCGTCTCCGATAGCGTGAACGCTTGGTGAACAGCCCTCAGCGCTCTGGTCGCATCCTCCGCATTCACCACCACCGCCACCTGCCGCTCGGACGATCCTTGTGCGATGGCTCGGACGTTGACCTTGGCAGTAGCAAGAGCGCGCATGAAGGTAGCAGCGGTACCCAGCGTAAACGCCATCCCCTCCCCGATTATGGCTACTACCGACATCCCACGGAGGAGGGAGATGCTGTTCACCGTCGAGCGGGCAAGCTCCAGCTCGAACGCCCTCTGCAGCGCCTCCAAGGCCTTGCTCCCTTGCTCGGAGGGGACGGCGACGCAGATCGAGTGCTCGGAGGAAGCTTGTGTGATCATGAGCACGTTGATGTTGCTGTCTGCCATGGCTGCCATGAAGCGCTGGGCGACTCCCGGCACCCCGATCAGCGACGCTCCTTCGAGGTTGACTAGCGCGACCTTGTCAATGGAAGTGATGCCCTTGATAGGGATGACAGGAGCTCCCTTGGTGAAGACCTTGTCAGCTCCTGCTCCTCCCTTCTGCTGCTCCATCTTCCTTTCCTCTTCCTCCTCCTGTCTGCGAGCCATGTCGGTGTCCTTGAGAGTTGGCGACCGGCCCTGGATTACAGTCCCCTTGAAGGAAGGGTTGAAGATATTCCTCACATACACCGGGATGTTTCCGTCGATACAGGGCACCATGGCGCTGGGGTGAAGCACCTGCGCCCCAAAGTACGCCAACTCCATCGCCTCATCGTACTTTAGCGATTCGATGGGAAAGGCCTCGGGGACACGGCGGGGGTCGGCAGTGTAGACTCCGTCAGTGTTCTTCCACATGGTCACCCTGCCTGCCTCCAGCAGCTTCGCGAAGATGGTAGCGCTGTAGTCTGACCCAGACCTCTTCAGAGTCGTCGGGACGCCCTCTGCCGTCGTTGCTACGAACCCAGTGACGACGATGATCGGGGAGACGTTCTTGTAGTCGAGGTCCATGAACCCGTTCTTCTTCCCGTGCTCCTCCCACCATCCCACCATCCTCCTCGATGTCTCCTCCCACAGGGGATACACTCCTCCAGTCGCAGCTGACCCCTTCTCTCCCAGACCCACCAGCTCCGACTTCACCACTAGGATGTTGCGAGCGTCGATCCAGTCAGTTGGGACGTTCTTCGTCTTGAGGTAGGCGAACAGCGTCTGAGCCGACCAGATCTCTCCGTATCCTGTCACGACCTCCATCGTCACGGCAGGAACGCTGCGGATCATCCGCAGCGACTGAACGATGCTCAAGATATCTTCAGCGTCCTTCCGGATGTTCTGCTCGATGGGCCCGGTGATCTCCGCAGGAGCCAGCTCTCTCAGCGTCGCCACCTGCCTCTCCACTGCCGCCTGGATGTCTTGTTTCGCCTCCTCAAAGCTGCTCAGCGCCGAGTCAACAACCTTGATCAGCAAGTCCGTCATGCCGCCCATAGCCGACACGATCGCCATGGTCGGTATAGCACCGCTCCCTCTCCCCTTGGCCTCGTTTACGAGGAGATCACCGACGGTCCTGTACAGCTCCGCGTTTGCCAACGACGCTCCTCCAAACTTGTGTACCTCCCAGTCGCACGTCGCAGACCCGGGAAGATCCAGCTTTTTCATCTCGTCCACCCGATACCCGGTAAGCATCATGCGAGGGGCTCCATGCCCGTTGCCCGCCGCTGCTCGCCCCCTGATGGGAGCAGGAGAGCGCAGGGACAGGCTCGACACGGAGGAGCGGGACATGCGCGAGGGAAGGAGCATGGAGGGAGACCATGCCGCGGTGCTGGCGAGGACAGCGAAGGCAACTGCCGTCGTCACGTGCGATGACGCGCGAGCCTGTCGTAGCAACATTGAGGGTTGCCTGCAGCATGGTCAGCAGGAGGTTGATGAAGGGAGGAATGAAGGTTCTGTTGTGTGTGTGTTGAGAAACTGAGATTGAGTGCTGAAAAACTGAGATTGAGTGTTGAGAAACTGAGATTGAGTGTTGGTGATTGCATCCTAATCTACTCCTTCGCACTTCCTTCACGCCCTTCACTTCCCCCGAACATTTCTTGTCTTGCGCCTTGCAATATTCGTGCCCAAGGTAGACAGCAGAGTGCAGGAGAGTTTCTCAATCTCATTGGTTTCATCATATGAAATAAATGAATTGCTCACTTTGCTCATAAACACATTCTTCATACTCTCCCATGGTCCTAGATAACTGCAACCAACTGCTGATACCGTAACAGCTAGTTAGGGGCATCTCCCTCCTTCAGCCATCAGATCCTGCCGATCCTACCATCGGTACTTCAACGAATCTACTTTCTCCCTGCGCTCTCTCCTTCCCTCCATCCTGTCTTTCCTCCCAACTCCGCCATTCCTCTAGGTAAACCTACGTCATCACATATAACCACACCTACAATAGCTTTTCCTTCACAAATCTTGATATTCACTCCTCTGCAATATCCTGCTCTCACTCTGCATGTATCTCTATCTCATCCTCCTCTCCTCCTCTCATCTTCTCTTCCTCTCCTCCTCCTCCTCTCCCTCCTGCTGTACTACGCCACGGCCGCCATCGGGGGAATCAAAGCAGCGCGTGCTTTTTTTTAATCACCCTACCCTCGATGAACCCGAGATACACAATGAAAAGTGGGGTGGGGGTGGGCTGTTCCAAGTCCCCAAAAAGGAAAAAAGAGCATAAATTGTGTAAAA
>NW_005434468.1:0-39211 GCF_000315625.1 Guillardia theta CCMP2712
GGGTACCGTCGAGGCGAGCTGAGCACCCACTCCAGCTCTTTTTGCTGGAGAGTTCCCGTACTTGCCCCAACAGCGACATACGTCTTCGGGCTCGGCCCCTTGCGACCTCTCTGCCCAGCACCCTGCACGAGCATGCCTGCAAGCGGTTGTACCTCTGCGGCTGCAAGAGATTGCGAGAGCAGCTGAAATCGATAAATCTGAGCGATCTCGGCCGTCGACATTCCTCCGAGAGCTAGGAGCTGTGATAGCTCGGCAAGGCTCCCTCCCTTGCCCCAAGGTCCTCGCTTGGCTCGAAGCTTGAAGGACCGGTCGTGTGCTATGCTCACCTCTGTGGCTCGAAAGACTCTCCCTTCGATAGTGTATTCTCTCCTGCCTTCCCATAGCTCCATGGCTGCTTCATTCCGAAGGAAGGAGACGGTGACTGAGATGTCGTCTGCTCGTGCTATCTCAGGTCTGTAAGGTGCTTTCCACATGATGGCCTTGTCGACTCCATCGACTGAGTCTACCATGAGACCTAGGTCCATAAGCTTCGTTTTCAACTTTTCTTCTTGTCGAACAAACATCGAGGAAATCCCTAGGAGAGTCATGGAGATGAAGGAGGTCCCCTCGGTGCCTTCGGTGCCGATGTATGTCTCGACATTCTGCTTCTTGGCCTCCTCCATCTGTTGAATAAACCATGCTTTCGACTCTGAGCTCCATTCGCTCAGAGAGTCTTCAAACAGGTCGCGTCTCGCCTGCCGACCTGTCGAGCGGATAACTTCAGCGATAGCGTCGGAGCATAAGCTGTCCGACTATTCGGATAACGCTTGGTGAAGTTCTTCACCTTCTCGACGAGGTCGGCGGCCTCCTCGACGTGGCCTCCTGAGCGCTCACCCTGCGTGTATTGGCATGATCTCCGATACAGCAGGTTGCGAACGCTCTCATCATACTGTAGTACCATGCTTAGAAAGCTGTTTGAACTAGATGAACCTCTTGCTCGCAGCTTCCATCGGTCTCCCTACGCGCCGCAGGGCCGCATGCTCTTACTAAGGGCCGGCTCCTAAACCCTAAACCCTAAACCATATTTATTATTATTATTATGTGAGTTTATTAGAATGCTAGAATGTTGCTCGGCCTCGTTGTGGGCTTTTGCAATTTGATCCTAGTCTAAAGAGGCGCTCGAGCACTGGGAGTACACGGCCTACAATGCGAACCCTGCTTCTGAGGCGTCTTTCTACTCTCTACTTCTGCTGTCTTCTCTTGGCTTCCTCAGCCTCAGTCAGGAGAGTTGCCTCTCCTCACCTTGGCCTTCGGTCGCCACCTACTCTACCTCCATTCAGCTTCCTCAGCCTCAGTCAGAAGAGTTGCCTCTCCTCACCTTGGCCTTCGGTCGCCACCTACTCCTCCTCCATTCAGCTTCCTCAGCCTCAGTCAGGAGAGTTGCCTCTCCTCACCTTGGCCTTCGGTCGCCTCCTACCTTCTCTCCTTACCTTGAGCTCAGCTCAAGCTCGGTACGGGCTCGCCCCGTCTTCTTCCTCGCCCTCGCCTTGCTCTTCCTCCATGTCTTCCTCTTCTTCGCCATCTTCCCTCATCTCCACCCGCAGTCGGTCCTTCTTGTCCACCTTCAGCGAGCAGGCCAGCACATGCATCTCTGCGAATTTACTCAGTGCTATGAACAGGAAGCTAAGAGATCGACGCTCTATGTCGTCGCTCTCCGCCTCCTGCTCAAGCTCAGCAGCTGCCGTTGCCCGTGGCGAGAACGCGCTGCCCCTCCTTGCCTTCTTGCTCTCTCCTTGCACGCGAGTCCAGCGCTTGCTCTGCAGCCACTTCCCCAGCTTCTCCTTGAGCGCGTTGCGTCCCACTCCCTGCTCCTCTGGCGTCTTCGCCCACTCTCCCAGCGACATGAACTCCAGGCTCCCCGGAGAGTAGAAGGTGTCGTGGAGGTTGCCAACGGCCTTGTCCAGGACCAGCTTGATCGGCTCGCTCGTCCCCGCCTCGTTCAAAGAAGTTGCATCTTCGATGACTGCTGACAGCTCGCTGACGAGCTGCATGTCCTCTTGGCTTGACGGAGATGCTGCCTCCATTGTGATCCTCTCCAGGTCTGTAAACTCCAGCCACTCTCCCTCGCTCTCCTCCTGTCGCTGCGCTGCGTCGCTGGTGCCCCGCTGACCAGCCGCCTCAGGCTCCTTGTCGAAGCCGACTGCTTCGAGCTTGGTTGCTGCGCCTTCGAGATAGAAGGGCAGCTCCTTCATCATGCATCGAGCATCCTCCGTGGAGCCGAGGAGGATGCATAGCTTGGACCCGTTCCAGGACTTGGTGTTCAAATCCTCCTCCATGTCGATGCCTTCAACTTTGATCTCGAGCCTGTTAGCGATCTCCAACAAGACTCTCTTGACTCTTGCGATGGACGTGTTGCCGCCGTTGCACAGCCCCTCCATCTCCTTCCTCGTGAAGCGACCAGATGCCGCCGTCGACTTGATGATGATCTTGATCTCCTTGCCGTCCTTGCCGCCTGCCTTCTTCTGCATCCTTGATGCCTTCTTCAACTTATTCCTAGAGACAAAGCGATCGGCTGTCAACTCGACTGCGAGCGCCTCTCTGATCTTCGGGTCCTCGCTGAACAGAGTCAGGTGTACTCCCTCCATCGCTTCGCTCTCTCGGAAAGCTCGAAATGCTGTATCATTCGCCTCTGGGCAGCTCGAGGAGACGATCCACTCCACCTCCCTCTGTCTCCAGATGACGTTGGCCCCTACAGCGACGAAGCCTTTCTGACCTAAGCCTTTGTGGACTTGCTGGCCTGGCGCCCCAGCGACCAGCATGCCTGCCAGCGGCTGGAGTTGGACCGCTGCAAGGGACTGGCGCAGCAGCTGATAGCGATAGACGGCAGCTATCTCTGCCGTTGTCATGCCGCCCAAGGTTAGCAGGTGAGTCAGCTCTGCCAAGCTGCCCCCTTTGCCCCAGGGTCCTCTCTTGGCTCGAATCTTGAAAGATCGATCGTGCACGATGCTCACATGTACAGCTGTGAACTTGCGACCATCGATCGCGAAGTCCTCTCTTCCCTGCCAGAGCTTCTCCGCTTGTGCATTGCGGAGGAAAGAAACAGTCACCGGGATCTCCTCAGCACTCGCTATCTCGGGTCTATACGGAGCCTTCCACATGATTGCTTTACTCTCTTGCACTGAGTCTACGATCAGTCCGATCTCTTCGAATTTCTTCTTCAACTTCTCTTCATGGTTGACATACACCGAGGAGATGCCCAGGAGAGTCATGGAGATGAAGGAAGTCACCTCGTTGCCTGCTGAGGCGGTGTATGTCTCGACCTTCTCCTTCTTGGCTTCTTCAATCTGCTGCATAAACCACTCTCTGGATGCGTCACTCCATCCAGTCATCGCTTCTTGTAGAAGCTCACGTCGTGCCTGCTGACATGTCGAGCGGATGGCTTCTGCGATAGCGTCGGGGGTGCATCCCTCCACAGCCTTGCAAGCCTGAGCTGTCCTGCTGTTCGGATAACGCTTCGCGAAGCTCTTCACCCTCTCGACAAGATCAGCTTCGAGGACAGAGGCATCCACAAGTCCGCGCTGCGTGTATTGGCATGATCTCCGATACAACAGGTTGCGAACATTTTCATCATACTGAAGAACCCTAAACAATTGAATAGCTTTTCGTCCCCAATGACCATCTCGACGTTGTTATACCTGCAGATGCGACTGCAACCATTGACAAAATTCCATACAACCGACACGGACTTGTTCATGTTCTTTGCGTCGAACATGATACTCTGCATTCTCTTGGATACGTTCTCCATGTAAAAGTCACGATTGATGTCTTCGTCGCCACCAACGACGTTGGTCGACAATGAAACATCTCGGATGCTTGATTCAATACTCATCATAAAGTCAACAACCTGCGAAAAACTGTGTTTCTTGGTATTTTGAGAGTTGAGCTGGAACTGGACCGTTTCCTTGCCAACAACTTGATTCCACAGTGTATTCTTGACACCGGAGTTCTTCATGATGTCTCGGATGAAAGAGAATGATCTGTGCATGTCCTGGTCCATGACATTGTTGGTCTGGTACACAGGATGCATAAGTTCATTCACAATGGTGTGGATGATATTCATGGGTGGTGCAATTGGTAAAGGAGGCAAGGAAATGTGTCACCTTATAAAGAGAATTCCCCTCGCATGATTCATTAGGTTCCAAAAATAGTATTCGAATTCGGCTAAGGGGCAGCGGACGGAGGGAAAACTTGAATGCCACGCTTCGCATTCAAGTTTTTCGGTCCGCTGCCTGGGGCAGCGGACGGAGGGAGGCTGGACACATGAACATGGTACCGCTCGAGGTAGTCCTCCTCGCTAGCCTCCTAGTCAGCGGTAGCCGAGTCAGCGGTAGCCGCCCGTGACGGCGGCGACGCCGCAGCAATGCCCAAGGACCGGCGTGACCCGACCGATGCCGGGGAGGAAGCAGGCGAGCTCGGACCAGCAGCAAGCACCCCACGGGCCAGTGGTGTCGAGCTCTCCGGAGGCACCCGACGTCACAGTGAGGGACGGAGACGCCTCGCCAGCTCCGCCCCGATCGTCGGCGCCACTCGACGTGTTTCCCCCATCGGAGTCGGAGACGCCTCCGGCGAAGACTCCCCCTCGGGCGACTCAGTCGACAAAGTCCGTCCGGAGGCACCCGACCGGTCACAGTGAGGGACGGAGACGCCTCGCCAGCTCCGCGCCGATCGTCGGCGCCACCTCTTGAGGATGCGGCGTTTGGTCGGCACTTCGTGCCCGGGCCTGATGACGGACCTGCTGCTGAGGTCTTGGCTCGCAAACGCGCCGCCACCTATCAGCGCCTCACTATGCAGCTGACGCTGGAGGCGCTCTTGTCTGGTGCGAGGCGCATGACGCCCTTGCGGGCGCAAGCACTTCTCGAGCCAGCCTCGGAGGACAGCTCCTCCTCGGACTCGTCTGCTCGTGCTATCTCAGGTCTGTAAGGTGCTTTCCACATGATGGACTTGTCGTCTCTATCGACTGAGTCTACTATGAGTCCTAGCTCCGTCAACTTCATTTTCAATTTGTCTTCTTGTCGCACATACATCGAGGAGATGCCCAGGAGAGTCATGGAGATGAAGGAGGTCTCCTCGGTGTCTTCGGTGCCGATGTAAGTCTCGACATTCTGCTGTTTGGCCTCTTTCATCTGTTGCATGAACCATGCTTTCGACTCTGGGCTCCATGCGCTCAGAGGCTGAGTCTTCAAACAGGTCGCGTCTCGCCTGCCGACATGTACGGTCGAGCGGATGGCTTCAGCGATAGCGTCGGGAGTGCATCCCCCCTCAGCTCTGCAAGCATAAGCTGTCCGACTATTCGGATAACGCTTCATGAAGTTCTTCACCTTCTCGACGAGGTCGGCGGCTTCCTCGACGTAGCCTCCAGAGCGCTCACCCTGCGTGTATTGGCATGATCTCCGATACAGCAGGTTGCGAACGCTCTCATCATACTGTAGTACCATGCTTAGAAAGCTGTTTGAACTATACGAACCTCTTGCTCGCAGCTTCCACCGGTCTCCCTACGCGCCGCAGGGCAGCATGCTCTTACTAAGGGCCGGCTCCTAAACCCTAAACCCTATTATTATTATTATTATTATTATTATTATTATTTGAGTTTATTAGACTCAGGCTTAGTCAAGAGTTTCATAGCTAAGAACTATTGCTCTTCGCTCATCTCTCGCCTAATGATCCGTCTAAAGGGGTTCCCGACCTTGGGAGGTTGGCCCATTTTTCCTATAGGCGCCCCTTAGGCCTGGTTGCTTCCGTATTAGTTGTTTTCAGTAACGATGTCCTCCGGGCCCGTTCCAATTCCGATCCCGGTCCCTTCCTTATTTTCGCTAAGTTCCGTTGTACCTTCCTGCCCCTTCCCCCCCTAAACCCTGAAGTGTCGCAGAGGAGGCGAGACTCGCTAGACTTCAACTGAAGGCCTTGAGCATCGGCATCCCTGCCGATCAGCTCCTGATCGTCTTTGCACAGGCAGGTGGGCTGCATGGCAAGAGCGACGGGTGTATCATAGTTGGTCGAGTCGGGGTGAGCCTCTGCCGATGTGCCGAGAGCCGCTGGAGGTGAAGTCGTCCTCGGCGTGCAGGAGTGGTGACAGGACCTTCGGACGTTCCGAGTTCTCATAGATGCGGGTCCCCGTCATCTCCGCTGATGGACAGCAAGCCTGGGGCGGCTGGCAACATCCGCACGTCGGAGTGACTCGCTTCGTCCTTGCACTGCGGCAGGTGCGCAGGGGCACGGTATGACCCCGCAACAGAACGGGGACGGTGGAAAACTGAAGGAGGACAGGTGGGGGGGGGAAGCAGCCGGGACAAGAGGGTGGAAAGCAGCCGGGGCAAGAGGAAGGAGGGGGGGGATGGGAGGAAGTTGAAGAGCAGGTTGGCCCCCGGAGACCCAACTTGGCAAGGATCAGGAACAAGACATAACAGGCGCTGTTATCGCGTAAAATCGCTGGCAATGTTAACTTTGCGAGAGGGTGGAGCCTTGATTTCAACATCTTCTTCAATATACACACGAATATTTGAAAGATTGATTTATATATTCAATATCTCCCTTAACATCGAACATTTGTCCACCCTACCCGTGCGAAAAAAACCTTTGTCGAGCCGGTCGAGATGTCAACATTTAAGTTGGGGTGGGTGGTTGAGGTGAAGTGGGGCACATGGAGCTGGTGGGTAGGGGCATATGCGTTTGAGACTAGGAAGAGATATAGAGAATATCGATGATAGGCTAGCAAAAGAGACCTTACTACTAATTTAGTGGGGTCGCTTGGGAAAACATGCCGGAACTGCGTTCCGCACAGCCTTGATTTCAATATCTTTTTCAATATACACACGAATATTTGAAAGATTGATTTATATATTCAATATCTCCCTTAACATTGAAAGGTTGTCCACCCTACCCGTGCGAAAAAAAACCGTAGTCGAGTTGCATTGTCACATCTAAGTTGGGGTGGGTGGTAGAGGTAAAGGTGGAGCGCTGGTGGGTAGGGGCATATGCGTTTGACTAGGAAGAGATATAGAGAATATCGATGATAGGAAGCAAGTAGGTGTGTCCGGTACGCAACTATCTGTACGTTGTTACTGTACGTTAAATTTTCGTACAGTACGTTTTTGTAAAAGTGGTTCGGTATCAACTACACTATCCGTCAGAGTCGATTTCGAAAAAATTCAAAGTTTTCAAATCTCGGGTTGAACTTATGAAATTTAGATTTTTCCCGCGCAAAAGGCAATATCATGGCGTGCGCACCTCTTGATGCAAGCCCCTCGCGCGCATCTCCAACCCTTTCTGATGACGGTGGTGGGGCACAGATGACTGCTTCCATTGAAGCTTCATCTTCCTCCGCACCGAGTAATCCTAGTGAAACATCACCAGGACGGATTGATCCTCCAGCAACCTCTAAAGGAACTTCCGAAGCGCAGGCTTCCGGTCGTATGAGCTTCAAAGGTCTACCTGGTCAAGATGGCTTCAAGCGTCTTGTGATGATTGTCACTGCAATGATGGGAATACCTGCAAGCAAGCTGTTTGGAACCTGCAAAGATAAAAGGAACTTGTATCGTGATGCAACTGATGCTCTGAACGGAGATCCTTTGTTTGCAGGTGCCTTGAAGTCAAACACAACACGAGACAAATGGCATAACACAATGACTATTGTAGATTCCATTATTGATGGTGGAGAGGAACAGTTCATTAAACGAGCCCAGAACGGTGGTAATGCAATGAATGAATTGGACAAGCTGTACCTAGAAATCGCTCGCATCAAGCGCCCGTTTGTACAGCGTGCTGCAGACGCCAAGGCAAAGAAGAATGCAGAGAAACAGGATTCAACTGAGAGGCTTCAGTGTGTCATGAAGACTGTTGAGAAAAGAACTAATGCTTCGTTTGATTTCACAACAGCCGTGGATGATGTGATGGATGAAATAAGGCCGGTGGATGGATCTAGTACATCGTCCCCGGCGTCTCAGTCTGGTGTTCAACAACAGCTCAATGCAAATGAACCAGAAGGATCGCCGGAAAATGCTCCTGATGAACCGTCATCATCTTTGGGAAGAGGACATAACAAAGGGTCGCAGAAACGTGCCAAGTATAATCCAGGACTCCATCTAGATCGCAAAAAAGAGGAGGATAAGCTGACCGACAGCTTCTACAATGTCATCGATGCCTTGCACAAGACAACAGGAGAAATGACACGGTCGAATGCGCAAGAGCAAGATCAACAAGAAAGGAAAGAAAGGATCAGAATGCTTGAGGCTGAGAGAGAATTGGAGCAACAGAAAACCAGGACGATTGAGGCAGAGAAGGATTTAGAGAAACAGCGAACATGTAAATTGGAGGCACACAAGGATTTAGAGAAACAGCGATCTGCTACCTTCCAACAACAACTTGAAGTGTTGAAGATGATGGCACTCTGCGCCGACAAAGGTATGCCTGTCCCGCCTAACTTAATGACTATGCCGACGACGGGGGATACCAGCAACGAAATGCTTTAATTGTGCATTTTGGAAAGGTAATTGTTCACAGTCATGGAGATCAACACATCCTCTGTTTCAAAGTATGCTGCTGTCTGATTTCCGTACAATATTGTATGAAGATTAAATAGCAAAATTGCTATAGGAAACATTTTGCCAACTTGTTGACTTCCCAACCTCAAGTTGTGTCGATGAGTCAAGTTATTGAAGTAGTTTGTGGTTTCCCCAAACGCATTTTCAATCACAATTCGGAACCTTGACATCAGAGCATTGTAACGCCGCTCGGTCTGTGTTAGATTGCCTCCTGGATCAGGTCTTTCAACTCGTTGAACGAAAGCACTTCTGGGATAAGCGCTGTCAGCAAAAGCGCTGTAGCGCAAACCAAGATCCTCGCTGGCTTGTGACAAATCTTCCAGTAGTCCTGATTCAAGCAACATTGTAGCGTCATGAGTACTTCCCCTCCATGGACCCCAACAGAGAGCAATTCCATTGGGCAACACACCTCCCTGATATTTCAATCCATGCAGACGTTCCTTCCCCGCGAATGTCTGGTAATCCATGAGATTCAAATTTATACAACCATCTCCTCCTGGTCGTGTTGTCGGCTGGAAATGACCATCCAGAAACAGGACTAAATTTGCATGAGGGCAACCTAAAGATTGGAGATGAGCAGCAAAGCGAGGGAAATCATCTTAGGCGCATACCTGTTATACAAGATGGTGATCATGTAATTGTATGTATCCGATAGAACTGTTCGTGAACCTCCTATAATAATCTGCAAGTCGCACCAGCGGCAAGGACTTGCAAGCCTCCGAAGGAGGATCATCAAAGCATGATCGCTTCGCACCCAGGTTGTGTGCCCACGTTTTCCGAAACGTAACATTGATGGAACACCATTATGAGACATGGCTGCACCATTCTCGTCCCTGAGAGACTCCAGGATTTCGAAGAAGTGCTCCTTTCTAAAACGAAATTGCTCGAGAAACTCCGCGTCTGAAAAATCTCCGGCTGATTTGAAACAACCACGTGAGTACGATCTCATATACGGCAGAGACATCCAAATTAAATGACGATGAACTAGCGCACAGAGTGCACTCAACCTGACAAGAATCATCTTGGAAACAACCGTTCCGAATCGAACTTTTTGGAAACAAGCAATATGGGTGACAATGAGATGTAGAAGCGATTTTACACGACGCCTAATGACGTATTTCTCATTGTGATATAGATGTGTGCGCCTAATGGAAGCGCGAGGTGAGTCTCGATGTAATGGCATATCGCCCGATCGCAGATCGGAGGGAAGGGCTGAAGAGCGGGAAGGATGGGAGAGGGGGCAGGGCGGTGGGCAGGGGGACGGTTTAAAACCTCGACTTTTAAATTTGACGAACCTACAGTAAATACTAAACGTTCTTATTTTGCTCGGATTTGAGAAATAGCGATTATCGTACTATCTGTACGTTCATCGTTAAAAACGGTTGTAGTGAAATTTAACGGACTGTCCGTAACATTTGTACCAGGGAACGTACAGATAGTTGCGTACCGGACACACCTAGTGGGGTCCCTAGAACAATGGAACTGCGTTCGAGTCCAGCCTTGATTTCAATATCTTCTTCAATATACACATGAATCTTTGAAAGATTGATTGATATCTTCAATATCTCCCTTACGATTGAACATTTGCCTACCCTACCCGTACAACAAAAAACCTTTGTCCTTGCTCACCCTACCCGAGCACCTGTGAAACGATTGGATGTTATACCACCTCAAACACCCTTCACTCTCTCACCCTCATTTGATACTAGTGTCTCACTTATAAAATCGAATCGTTCTCACCGGCATGATTCGAGTCCCCTGCCTCCCTCCTTCATTCGACTACCCCTACCCGCTATTTGCCTACAACCCGAAATCTCCACCTACCCACACTCTGTCATTCAATATCAAGATTATGGGTGGGGCGGCTTCCACGCACTGCACAAAATGCCAGGCAAGGAGCAGCTGCGATGAGATGCTGTTACCTTCAGTTACATGCTTGATGATGGAGATGTTTCCTTTGCTCCCCCGCATCTGATCCTTCCATCATTCAACTCCTTTCTTGGCGGCTCCTTCACTTCCTCCCAACACTTTTCTTGACCTCCTGGCTTGTGTTTCTCCAGATCCCGTTCCAACCTTATACCATCGACAGCACAAAATGCGTAATTTGAATATCTTCTAGTAGGCGTCATCTGACTGCGTGTGTTTTACGTTTTGCCGTGAATTGCCATGTTATTGTTCGGATGGCGGTAAGCATCAGTCTGTGAAGCGTATGCTCGTTCAGGGGACGATAAACTGACATTTTCTGTGTTTTTTTCGGTTTCTCATCGGATGGGTTGTTGGTTTGTCCGGTCAGATGGTAAGTGATGATAATGAAATATGCGGTCAGGGAACGATGGGACTGACATGTTTTGGGCAAATTCCTGGTTTTTCCTTGCTTGCATGGGTTAAATTCGTCTTCATAGGGAGTAAGTGTCATATCATATGATGCGCTCAGGGGATGATTGTACTGACATTTATTTTGCAAATTCCTGGTTCTCCCTTGCTTACATGGATTGAATTCGTCTTCATAGAGCGTAAGTGTCATATCATATGATGCGGTCAGGGGATGATTTGCTGACATTTGATTTTGTATTTCTCTGTGTTTGGTGTGGGATGGATGGGTTGCTGGATCGGATAGCCGGTAAGTATCTTGATCACAACATGCGGTCAGGGGACGATTTGACTGACATGCAATTTGCAATTTGATCGGTTATTGCTTGGATGGATGAAACTTGGGCCTGATAGTATGTAAGTGACGCTTATGAAACATGCTCTCAGGGGATGATTGGACTGACATGTATTTTGCAAATTCCTGGTTTTTCCTTGCTTGCATGGATTAAATTCGTCTTCATAGGAAGTAAGTGTCATATCATATGATGCGGTCAGAGGATGATTGGACTGACATTTTCTTTTGTGTATATGTCGGTATTTGCTCGAATGTACTGTGGATGGCGCGGTATAGTCGGTAAGTGACGATGATGAAAGATGTGGTCAGGGGGCGATTGGACTGACATGTATTTTGCAAATTCCCGGGTTTTCCCTTGCTTGCATGGATTCAATTCGTCATCATAGGGAGTAAGTGTCATATCATATGATGCGGTCAGTGGACGATTCGAGCTGAAATATTACAGGCTACTTTCGATGCTGGAGCCGATGGGAAGTGTCAGACTTGCAAGAAGCTCGAGAAGGATCACTACACAGAATACAAGTTCTGCTACGTAAGCCTCTCAATGAGCCGCTCAGGGAATGTTTCGCTGACATTGGTTTTGCTTCTTGTCTGTGTTTGGTGTCGGATGGATGGGTTGCTGGATCGGATAGGGGGTAAGTATCTTGATCAAAATATGCGGTCAGGGGACGATAGGGACTGACATGTATTTTGCAAATTCCTGGTTTTTCCTTGCTTGCATGGATTAAATTCGTCATCATAGAAAGTAAGTGTCATATCATATGATGCGGTCAGGGGACGATATGGCTGACATATAATCTTGGGTTTCTTTTGTTTTCGCTCGGATGGACTGGTGTGATGGAACTGGATAGTATGTAAGTAATATCTCGATTGAAACATGCGGTCGGTAGAGAGTGACATTCATTTTGCGTTTTTTGGTATGTCTTGATCAACGAATGGCAACATCTGGCATGGATCTGCTAGTGCTGCGTAAGAAATTGACATCATCACATATTTTCCTGCTGATCTGACCTTGTTTTGATTGCAATATGCAATGGGAAACTCACAGAATGTAAGTCATCGATCATGTTTCAAAGCACATGGTCTGTAGAGGTTTTATTTGTATTGATTGGTTGACTCAGTGCGCCAAATCTAAAGGATGGTCCGGGTATGATGAGGTGTATGATTGGTTTGAGTGATGCGCTTGAGTCTCCTGTGACGTGTGCTGTTGGTAGCACGGGTGCAGACATTGCAAGAAACGGCTACAAGAGAAAGAAACGAAGAGTGGTGAACAGAATGCACAAGAACTGAAAATCAAGGAAGAGCAGCAGCGCAGAGAGAGGGAGGAGCAGCAGCGCAGAGAGAGGGAGGATCAGCAGCGCAGAGAGAGGGAGGAGCAGCAGCGCAGAGAGAGGGAGGAGCAGCAGCGCAGAGAGAGGGAGGAGCAGCAGCGCAGAGAGAG
This sequence comes from Guillardia theta CCMP2712, assembly GCF_000315625.1. Lineage (NCBI taxonomy): Eukaryota > Cryptophyceae > Pyrenomonadales > Geminigeraceae > Guillardia > Guillardia theta. The sequence goes on from NW_005434468.1 coordinate 12,683, forward strand.
GGAGGAGCACGATGTTGCTTCCCAGGTCCGTTATGCCATGTCTTGTATCTCGATGATGTGTGAATCCCTTTTTTTTCTAAGTTGGGTCAAATCCCATCGTGGAACTTCGAGTCCTTCACGGGCCTGCAGCAGATCGGCTCAGGCTCCTTCAAGCTCGTCTACAGGGCTCGGTGGCAGCAGCCGCATGGCAGCAGCGCTGACGTGGCAATCCAACGAATCCGAGGCAGCGGACCCACTGGGAGGAGAGAAGAGTTCGAGCAGGAGGTGAAGATCTTCCACCAGCTGGGCCTTCACCCCAACCTCCTTCGCCTCCTCGCCACCAGCATCGAGCCGAGCTCCGGCGACTACTGCCTGGTGACTGAGTTTGCTTCCAAAGGCTCTCTCGATGGGATCTTGTCCAACTTTGCCGAGGAGGAGAAGACGATGAGTCTGCTGGTGCAGCTGCAGGTGGCGAGGCAGATCTGCGACGGGATGGTGCAGCTGTCGCTGCATAAGGTTGTGCATCGGGACCTGGCGGCGAGGAACGTGCTTGTGTTCAGCCTGGACCCGGAGGATCACCTGGCTGTCAGCGTCAAGATCGCAGACTACGGGCTGTCCATCATGGCCTCGCGCGGGTACGGGGAGAGTAGGGCCGGGAGCGTGAGCACGGCAGGCTCGACGGCTCGACCCGTGCGGTGGATGGCGCCGGAGAGCATGAGACGAAGAGAGTACTCGGAGATGAGCGACGTGTGGGCGTTCGGGGTGACCATGTGGGAGGTCTGGACGTACGGAGAAGTGCCTTACTGGGCCATCACAGATGACGCTGAGGTGGGACCCAAGGTTGTAGATGGCGAGCGACTAGCGGCTCCTTCAGCATGTCCGCCTAAAGTTTATTTGATCATGCAAAAATGCTGGAAGGAGAAGAAGACCGAGCGACCAAGCTTCAGCCAGCTACAGAAGCTGCTTCAGGAGCAGTACGACGAAGCCGTCGAAGTTCGCGGCCAGCAATGCGTCGTCTGCATGGAGCGAAGAGCTGAATGGGCGCTGATCCCCTGCGGTCACAAGTGTCTGTGTGAGGACTGCAAGGAGGGAGCGACGTCGAGGCCATGCCCGATGTGTCGCTCGAGCGCGACGAACATCTACAAGATCTACTAGTACGGAGATCAGCGAGCAGCAGCTACGAACTAGGTGAAATCTGATTGACTCTTTCTCTTTCAAGTTGTTGGCTCGTCTCAGCTCTTCATGAGATGCCATGAGTCACAGTCTGACTTGTTTACCTTAAGTAAACCTAGTCTACCTTGACCTAGTTTATCCCAGTCTTTCCTGTCACGTGCACTCCAGGTGTGCGCCGGCGGTATGAGCCTTGCTCCGGTCTACCACACCCTTGTAGGTTCTGAATCAAAGCTGAACCTCTGCTACAACACTCAAATTGAACGATGCAGCAGAACTGCTGTGGAAAGGACAGACAGAATTCAGGATCGACGGAAAGATGATCCGCGCGGCTAACGCGCATTCGAAGCATCCTTGCTCCTTCAAGATAAGGCCACAGAAGGATAAACACTCTGGCAAGGCGGGGGCCCTGGCTGAGTTCTCTCACCTCCTCAAGATGAATGGCATGAACTCAGCTGGGATTACGGAGATCTATCGTCAACACCTGCTGCAACAAGGAATAGCTGTGTTGGAGGTGCAGCCGGAAGCGGGCATGCAGCTAGAGGTCAAGACGAAGAGGAGAAATCAAGGTCAGCCCAACAATTCTTGCCCGACGTGCCAGGAGCAGTGACATACGAAGTACTGGTCAAGAGTAAAGCACAGAAGGGAAGGTTCACCAGAGAGGAAGCTGAACAGATCTGCGACGGTGAGGATCTCTCCATGGGCATGACAATTCGAGGACTGAGACGGATCGTGGCGAGCTGGAAGGAGTCGGCGGCTGATCAAATCGACAGGATCTCCTCGAAAGAAGACGCAGAGACCAACAGCTGGAACGGGGAACATCTAGTGCTCAGCTTCTCAGAGTCCTTTGCGCCATGGGACAGGGCAGGGAAACTCCTTCTCTTAGAGCCGGGCAGTGCTAACATCTGGGAAGCGATCGCTACAGAACCCCCCAACGGAGCTGGAGGAGACTGTCAACCAGGGACAGAGTGCAGAAAATCAAGCTTGCAAACTCAGGCTCGATGGAGCCATAGCTGGCCTGTACGACAGCTTGTCAACTCCTGGAAATGAATGTTTTTGTTAGGAAAACTTCCTACAAGTATCTCTCGATCCAGTGTTGACACACGAAGTGATCCCGTCAAGAAACCAAAGAGCAAGCGTGTGACAGCAATGCACAATTCAACGGCAATTTACTCCAAATCAACGTTAGAGATAAAGAAAAGTAAGTAATCTAATTTCCTAAGAAACGATACTGCCTAGGACACCTACTTAAGAAAGACAGAAAGTCAGTAAACATATCCTATCATTTCGCTCCCTAGCGCTGATAGATGAGAGCACACTTCTCAGCTCCAACTTCGCTGCAAACACCAAGAATCATTGAGCATTCACAAGATTGAAATCACGAATCATTTTCCGTAACTCTGGAGTGCGAAATTCACGCGTAGACAACCAAGAATCATCCGACGACTTGTCATATCCTTTCCAACGAACCAGGTACTGCACACGATTACCTTTCCCACGACGAGCCAAAATACGATCGACTTCGAAATACTGTCCATCGCGTTGAACCAAAGGCAACGGTGGTGGTTCAATTTTGATGTTGCACCCGCATGACGTTACGTCAGTAACGGACATGGCAGCATCATGCGAGTAGTCGTAAGAGGCTACGTACGCTGGCGAGGTGTATAATGCTAGAATCGAAGATGTGTACTGGACGTAGACGTACGTACAACACATTGGTATGATGAAAGCATGAGGCTGGTATAAACCGATACACATGTTTACTCATTGCTGTATTACGGGTTAAGCCTGACCTCGACATATAAGCAACCCATCTTAGACGTTGGCCACGTCATCGGAATGGGATTGCACGAACATTGACGTGTGTTCTCTTACTGCTGTACATAAACAAATCTAGCTTCATTGTTCATCTGTTCTACTCCTAAGTGCACTATCGCTCAGTTGCTGGACTATACCCGCATCAGGTTATAAAAGCCTCGCGTTAAAAGGAACAGATGTCCCCATACCGTCTACAATGGCCGCCAATCAATCAGCCTCAGGACTCGATGATTACAGCAGTAACACCCGAGAATATGCAAAGACTTGCCCCAGATATCGAGAACTTTATACAGTTCGAGTTGATAGGGCAATACTATGCATACCTCAACTCTGAAGGGAATCCAGAAAACATGAGAGCCTACTTCGATTGTCATTTTCCCATCAGAGATACTCAGTCAGAAGAATTACAGGAAAACATGAGACAGAAAAGGAGAGAATTTGTACGAGAAGCAGATGCTGCTTTGACGCAAATCCTCCACACTGTCTACATGCAATGCCCTGGCAGGATTCAGATTCTGAAAGCCCACATGGAAGAAGAACACAAATCCCCTGAGACTCCTACAAAGCTTTGCTTAGCTGGGATCAAGGCATGGACAGACTTTAAAAGACTAGACAAGCCAACCGAAGCAACAAAAGCTGAACAGACACTTGCCAATCTCAAAGAACTAGAGCAAGCAGTAATCTACAACGGAGACTACCAGAGTTACATCCCCAATGTGGTTAGGACCTTGAAGAAATTTGCTTCACAAGGCAAAGACTGCACTTTTATCTACACCCGTGCTTTCAAAGACGTTATCGACAACCTCAGAGCAATCGACGAAATGGGCGTGCAAGCAGAACTGGGTAGTTGGATAACATCTCAAATCCATCGCAACGCAACGGAAGAAAATTTCTTCTACGAAGGAGAGCCACAGATTGAAGATTTTTTGAAATTCCATCAACATATGATGAACTTCACTACCAGAGGCACCAAACACCCAATACCTATCCTCCAAGCAGGACAAGATAGCTCTGGCAAGAAATCAACAGACGCACAGTCAGGTCAGAAACGAAAGGCAAATGCCGTGTTTTCAGCCTCCATGAAACAAAACAATGCACCACAGAAAGTCAGGAAACAACAACAAGCAAACTTTACTGGATGCAAAATCTGCAAAGAAAAACGACTTCCAGCAAGGATTTCTCTCAGTCATGCTACCAGCGAGCATGACGCATCTAGGATCGGAGAAAGAGCCACTGGCAATAAAACAGCGCCAACCATGAAGAGGATCACAGGAAGCATTTCAACCGGTTTTCAGACAAGGGCAGGAAGATCCGCAAAATTTACCGCCAAGAGTCATCGCTCGTCGAACCCAAACCGTTCAAACGAGGAGAGCGGACAATACCCGAAGTCAAAATACAAGCAAACAGTCAGCATCGACAAGAAAGTCCTCGTGAACCTCACAAAAGCCCTGCAAGAAGCCACCTCTACCGACCAAACTGAAACCCAAGAATCAGTTCAAGAATCACCTAGCAGTGATGAAGACGAATCCGATGAACCGTCCCCATCTCGAACACCTCCGAAACGACTGAAAGAAGTGTACAAGAGACGTTCCGAGGCACACTAGGACGCAGTTCTAGAAAGAATAAATCTCCCAAGGAGTATCCCTGTTCTAAAAATTATGTTGTATATCAAAGTGATACCAGGTCGAAAACTGAAGAGATCCAACTGCACAAGCTTGATGCAGCTCTGTTCTCAAAAGTTTCAAAACCATGGTACCTTGAATACATCTTTCATATACCCAGACTACTGATCAGGAACACTGATCGGTATCAAGTTTTCCTACACGCGTTAAAAGCGAAAGAACAACAAGAGTCCCTGTACGCTATTGTCGACTCAGGTGCAACTGTAAGCGTACTCTGCAATCCAAGTTGGTTACAGAGATCGTTTACACACAAAACTGAGATCACCGGCGTGGGGGGCAGCAAGATCAATACATCGCTCGGAGGAATTCTAGCAGGAACGATAGCATCAGTCGAAGGAAAACGTTTTGCATTTGCAACTATAGCAACAGTAATCAACGACGAAAATGCCAAAATCAACCTGTTATCCATCTGGCGAATTACAAATAGTGGTCATACAATAATCCATAAAGGTAAACCAGAAGGAGGACTACACGGAATCATTACACTCAACAATGAATTTATACCTTTCTACTTCTGCCCAAGCACCTACCTATGGTACGTCGAAATCCAAAGACCCAACAGGAAGACCAATAAGATAATCTCCAAGCTATCAGCAAAAACCATCTGGGATAAAGACACAATTCTCAGAGAAATTCAAGAAGGCGAAATACCACTCACGGCAACAATCAAGGAGTCAACACAAACGACAAATACACAAAGTACATCAAAACGCAGAATCCACCTGATCATCCATGGCGCAAGATTGGAGAGCGTACCTCGTTGGGGGGGAAGCATCCACATCTACCAAGCTGCGATGCAGGGGGAGAGCACAACTTCGGCAACAGCTTTCAAGCCCACGCACATGAAGACCTTTCCTATCAGCATGCGAGATGTACGACCTGAATTAGACACGTCAGAAGAGTCAGACAGTGAAAATGGAGAGACCTTGGACAGTTGCAGCAGCTCCGATGACGAGCTGATGACTACTGACAACACTCCATTAGAACCTGCAAGACAATTCACGACGGAAGAGATTCAACAGCAAACCAAGGAGTATCTCAACGACCCAAGATCATTTACAGATTTTGACGACTTTACAAACACAACGATCGAAGAACTTGACGAAAACGACAAGGAATACGAAGAACAATTGAAGAATGACAAATCAGATCTCAAGAATATTTACCTATATTCAACGGGAGAACGCATCAAAGGAACAAGAGCATCAGCGATTCTGCTCAAGTGGCACGTAAGAACCAACCACATCGGCAAGAAATACCTTTTCCAACTGGCAGAAAACATCGAAGGCATGGAGGAATTGAAGAGAATCAATCCAAAGACACCCCTGCCGACATGTCACACATGCCGCAGAGCGAAAACCAAGGCAGCTCCATTACCAAAATTCAGACACAAAAGATCCGATGTCAGATTTCACAGGCTGCATGGGGATATGAGCTCCTATCGAGTCCGCTCGATCGAAGGAGCAAAGTACCTCCAACTCTGGAAAGACGACTTCTCAGGATTCAAGATGCCTGTAGGTTTAGCGAGCAAGAAAGGTTACAGGAAATCGTTACGACTTGTTGTCACGAGATTCAACAATGGGGTCTACCCCAAAGTGATTCGAGTTGACAATGGGAGCGAAATGGTTTCAAAGAAATCACTGAAGATGTACGAGAAGCACAACATCCACCTAGAAAGAAGCGCACCATATGAACATTGGCAAAATGGAAGAGCTGAATCTGGAATCTACTCGTTAGATACAAGGACTAGATTGGCAATCGTACACTCAAACGTTCCGAAAAATCTCTGGCTCAGCGCTATATATACTCAAACATCAGTTGCTACCAAGCGTTTACAGGCACATCACCAAACGCAGAACACTTCCATCCATTCGGTTGCCTCTGCTACGTTCATATCCTAAAGGACAGAAGATTAGATCAAAAGAAAGACAAAAAACTCGAGCCAACAGCAGAAGTTTGCGTGTTTCTTGGCTTCGCCCACCACCTAGGAATGAAAGGTTATTTGGCAGCAGCACTGAATGGGAAACAACTGTACGTCACACAGAACAATATAAGTTTCAACGAAGAAGTATTCCCCTACAGATTTTCTCACCCGGAGGACAGATCTTGGAAAATACCATACGGCGGAACTGATGATTTTGGCGACGACAACGTCATTGTGCTCAAAAGAGCCGGTGAACGATTGATCGAAATGTCAGATACATCAGACGCATCAGATTCAGAATCTGAAGATGCCGGTGGAAACTCCAGCGCCCAACCTGAAGAGAGAAATCGACGACCGTTTACAGATCAACAACATGGCATAGCACACAATGATCCCATGGTGATCCAAGTGAGGCAACAAGCTATTGAAGTTGACAACCATCTCACGAGAACCTGTTCTGAAACATCAGTTGTAAGAGAGAGTGATATCACACAAGACGAACGACAACCATCTCACGAGAACCTGTTCTGAAACATCAGTTGTAAGAGAGAGTGATATCACACAAGACGAACAAGTAGCGGTGGTGAAAAGGATTTTGAGTGGGATAAACTCACCCAAATACCTGAACATCAACTGAGGTCAGGACGAATTGTACAGAAGACGAATGTGGACACACCGACAAGTGATTCAGACCACGAAGACAATGCCATCAGGAAGCACACTAGAGTTCCTTACGAACGACAAGTGATTCAGACCACGAAGACAATGCCATCAGGAAGCACACTAGAGTTCCTTACGAACCTGGGCATCCCTTATCAAGATCGCACCTTAACGAAGCGACAATACTGTGGAGTACTTGTCGACACATACAATAACCTGGAAGAGAAAATCATGACATGGTCACATGGGCCACCACAACGAAACATGTACAACGAAAATCATTACAACGAAGAAATCGACAGCTTGATGTCTTTTCTTCAAGGATGCAAGAAAGATGAAAGAAGAGAATCAAGGATACAAAAAGCTCAACTATTCTACACAGGCATGTTGTCGGCAACCAGCCATATCGCGTTTGACAATGACGAACCAAGCATCAAAGAAGCTCTCAACAACAACAACCCAGAGAGACACCATTGGATAACAGCAATTCAGTCAGAGGCACGATCATGGAACGGACTAAAAGTATTCGAAGAAGTCGACAACATCCCAGACGGAAGAAAGGCAATCGGATGCAGAATCATCCTTAAAAGGAAAAGAGGACCGAATGGAGAAGTATTAAAACAAGGCAAGAGCGATCATACAAGGTTACAACGCGGTACAAGGGATCGATTACCTCGACTCCTTCTCAGCGACAGCGAACCCAGTTACGATCAGACTCCTCCTGACAATCGCCAGAGCAAACAAATGGCACGTCAGATGTCAAGATATCTCAACTGCATACCTGATGGCACCACTTCCTACAGTTGTATATATCAGGACCCCAAAGGAATTTCAAGAGTTCTGCAACATTAGAGCAGCATACTTGAAGATCCTGAGTTCAGTCTATGGACTTCCTTCATCAGGTCGAAACTTCTGGAAGAAGCTCTGCCAAGACCTACGCGATTTCGGTTTCAAAGCCTGCACGTCAGATGATTGTTTGTTTCTATATCATGACGAGCAAGGGGGAGAGATCATCATCGCGTTAGTAGTCGACGACATCATCCAAGCTAGCAACAGCCAAGCACTATTTGCAAAGTTCGACGACTTCATGATGAACACAAAAGGATACAGCGTAACAACCGACAACGATCTTAGCTTCTATCTGGGAGTCGCGTACAAGAGGGACGAAGCTGGAGACTTCATCAGCAACCAGCAAGCGTACATCGAAAAATGTTTGAAAAGATTCAACCTCGAGGGGATCGACCCTACAGGGAAATTCACTACGCCAATGGATCCCAAGTTCGTGATCGAACCAGAAGACGTTGATCCGCACGCGCCTGAAGACTTAGTCAAAATCTACAGAAGCCAAGTAGCAAGTCTGATATACATAGCAACATGGTCAAGACCAGAAATCAGCTATGCAGTATCATTGCTATCAAGATATCTCACAAGTCCTACGAAGAAACTGTTAATGGCAGTGCACAGAGTATACGCTTATCTCAAGAACACCAAGACACTAGGAATCAGATACACCGACAACGACGACAACGGACACAAGAAAATGGAACTAGTCGCATTCTGCGATAGCTCAGACGCCGATTGCAAGCTCACAAGCAGATCAACCGGTGGATACGTCATTTTCCTCAATGGGACACCAATCTCATGGAAATCAGCAAGACACAACACTGTCTCACTGTCTACCATGGAAAGCGAATACATCCAAAGCACGCTTACAGCTATCGAGATCTTGTACTTGCGAGAGACGCTCGAGTTCATGGGATACAAGCAACCTACGACGATATGCTATCAAGACAACGCCGCCTGCATCAAGCTCAGCGAGAATCCCGTCAGCAAGAGCAGATCGAAACACATCAAGAGAAGACACCATTTCATACGACAATGCGTTGCCAACAAGGAGATCACCTTAGAAGCAATTCATACAAGCGAGCAAGTTGCTGATATATTCACAAAACCGCTGCCCGCTGATCAGTTTCTCTATCTAAGAGACCAACTGTTGAACCTCCCTGAAGCAACACGCTATCAAAGGAAAACAAAAAAGTAATTCATACGATGATTACCTTTGGTAATTTTCAAAATGAATAAACTTTTCTCAAACTTGTCTAAGATCCTTCGAAGGACAAAGACACATACGCGAAGTGCTGAGCGCCTCTGGACTGTTCTAGTACCAGGGAGTAGCATAGTACAAGCGAAACCATAAGCATGTGGCACAACTTGAGCATCCCTGGGGCATTGCGACTTCAGAGGGTAGTGATAGTTGCTTGCAAACGCAAATGGATATGGGAGAAAGGAGTAAGAGTTTCATAGCACAGCTTCCCCATAGTACATGGGCTGATTTGGTGACATGGAAACATGATTGCTAATCAGGGCGATGGCGCGTAACATGATTTCTTTTGAAACATGGAAACGTACTCTTCGTTAACTCACCACCGTGGGTAACCGGCGTGTAGCAAAATGCTGCATAGCTGCTCTAAACTTCCATTGAAGCTAGTTGATGAAGCGAAAAGCTACATCAGGGTTTGGAATTGCTTACCCCACACAATCAGCAGTGTGTGAAAGGCAATACAACATCTCGTTACCTCAAAAATGTTAAACGCAATTCCTCACGTGCATCCACAAAATGCTACGAAGGAAACGTAAAAGCATGTGGAAACGACGTGTTATGCTCACTGAAAGGCATATCAATGCATGTATGACTTTGGAACCTATGTCATTTGCTGAAACGTACTGGGAACTCACCGTCCTGGGCCACATTTGCATTTTGGCTTCCTGCCATTTTCGCATTTTGCTGGTTAGTTCGCGAAGAGACAAAGGGAGACCCTCATACAGCACCAGAATCGTTGGGTCGGTCCCGGTGTTGCATAAATCAATGCTCTCACGCAGTGACGCAGCTCTTGAAAACGACCCACGTTCCCACCCTCCAATATTTCTTGCGTGGAATCTCCCCGGCCTTGACAGCTGCCCAGTGCAAGTGCTTTGACGTCGCGAATCTCCGTCTCCTGGCGAAGGTGTTTCAGTGGCCACAGAACCAGGCACAGGAGGGTTTATCTGACCTGCAACCTGCCCCTGACACCCCTCCATCTGACCTTCACTTTGCCTATTTCAAACGTCAGTTGCCTTATAGTGCTGGAGGAGATGGGTTCACCCCGCAGGAGGGCGTGGCCCACACCGCATTCTGGTCGGCGACTGCCAAGTTTCTCAAATGGGCGGGTGAAATTGCCATCTTCCAGCATTGGATGTTACCTACACCGCCACTTTTCCACCGGATCAATTCTGACACTGAGCTTCGAATCCGCCAACCGCAGCAAGCGGACGCTGGGGATGTTGTCCCCATGCTGGCTGCCTTCTTGGACACTCACAGGCACTTGATGGAGCAGGGCATCTCGGCGTACACCTCCTTGGCGGAGCTTCCTCAGGCGTGCGACAATGGCTGGATCCCTTCGCCGGAATTATTTGGGACGTCGGGCAGTGCGCTTTTCATCCCCGCCCAGCGGGAGCTCACGGCTCAGTTCCTCTCGGAGTTTCCTCGGTTCCGCAGTATTCGGGCTCACCTTTCTGAGCGCCAGAGATCTTTGTTGGCACACCACTCCAGCTTCTCTACTCCCCTTCGAGTACCAGGCCACCCGGTTGATGCACTTCTGTCTCAGTTTACCCCTCAGCGCACGATTTGGCACTCGATCATGGAAAGTACAAACCTTGGGATCTTTGAGCAGCAGCCCATCAGCTTGGTGGCTGCCGCTGACAAGTTTCTTCATGGATTGCCGGTTGACCTCCCGCCGCACTGCGATAGATGCCATCATCTTCTCCGTCATCCTGGGGGGACCACACACATGGCAACCTGCAGGCACCGCAGCCAGTTATGGACTGATGCGCATGAGAAGTGCAATGCCGTCCTCAGTACCCTCATCCGAAGATTCCGGAGTGAGATGCCGTGTCCACGTGCAGGGCGTACCCGGCACCAGGCAGAACGTTTCCCAACATGGCCCTGAAGATCATCATGTAGGGGACTTTGAACTTCCACAACTGATGGCTACTGGAGGCGGATGGCATGGGTTAATCCTGGACTTCAGCATGTCACATGTGTTTGACAATGATGGAATACCGGACCTCGCTCGGAGCAAACTGCAAGCGGCAGCACAGCGGAAGATCCGAGGGCATCGTAATGCATATGCTCAGCACGTCCCGCCAAAGGCCTTTCTTCCCATCATCGCCAGCACTGATGGCCTCTTGCAGGACGATGCGTTGCGCTTTCTGTGGTGGCTGGCGGATCGCTCGGCGAACAAGGAAACGGCAGCGCTGGATGGTCTCTCGGCCTCGCAAGACGTCTCAGGTGATCCGACTTGCAAACGCATCCGGTCCAGGATCTTTCGTCAGCTCAAGGCCTCCCTGTCCTACGCTGCCATCATCGCGGGTGCATCCCGGTATGCGTCTCATTCCTTCGGCGGCGGCCACCGCGACATCGCTGGCATGGCGGCGCGGGGGGATTGTCCAGCGCGCCGTTAAGTGAAGGTATCAGTTAAGTTTGGGGGACAGCAGTTGGCAGGATTGGGTTTGGTTCTCGCTGTCTTTTCTCTTCTCGCCGTTTGGCCTGTGCGACAGTGTCAGGGTCAAGCCTCCTCGACTCTCCTGATTGTCCTCGTACTGATCTTTAACTTAACTTTGAGTGACGACACTAAGTTTCGAGCAAGGGGGAGTGATGTTGCACCCGCATGACGTTACGTCAGTAACGGACATGGCAGCATCATGCGAGTAGTCGTAAGAGGCTACGTACGCTGGCGAGGTGTATAATGCTAGAATCGAAGATGTGTACTGGACGTAGACGTACGTACAACACATTGGTATGATGAAAGCATGAGGCTGGTATAAACCGATACACATGTTTACTCATTGCTGTATTACGGGTTAAGCCTGACCTCGACATATAAGCAACCCATCTTAGACGTTGGCCACGTCATCGGAATGGGATTGCACGAACATTGACGTGTGTTCTCTTACTGCTGTACATAAACAAATCTAGCTTCATTGTTCATCTGTTCTACTCCTAAGTGCACTATCGCTCAGTTGCTGGACTATACCCGCATCAAATTTCATCCAGGGAAACATCTCGAAAATAGTAAGGACGAAGTTTCGCCACGTTGAAAACTGTTTTCTTCATGTGTTGAAAACGCGGTGTAAACTCCAAGCGCACAGAGTTATCTGAAACTTTCTCTTGTATCTTGAAAGGTCCAATGAAACGAATTTTCATCTTGCCCATGGACTCATGCAACTTCAAATCGCGCGTCGACAACATAACGAAGTCGCCAACATTGAATTGCAGATCCTTTCGAGATTTCTTCATAGTCTTCTCCTTCTGAATCGCTGACAACGTTAACGCATCACGAGCCAAGTCGACGGCTGCCATGATCTTGTCACGAACTTCTTCCACGTCCTCAGCACGCCGATCGTCAGGAGTCAGGTCCAAAACTGTACGAACGTCTCTGCCATAGCGTAAGATTCGTCGCATCTCTAACGGTCGTATTCCAAATTGTCTCCAGATGTACGAGATAATCATCCCAAGACTTGCTGTCGTGTCGCATGCAGTAGATCCGCAAGGCTTCAACTATGACACTGTTGAACTTCTCAACTCGTCCCTGCGACTGCGGATGATAAACGCTGCTATGGCGTATGTCGATTCCCATTAGAGTGAACAACTCAGTCCAAAATTCTGAAGAAAATAAACTCCCGTTGTCCGAGACCAACGTTTTGCAAATCCCTTGAGCACGATAAACCGTCTCGAAATACGCACGAGCTGCTCCTTTCGATGTGATCGTCTTCTTACACGGATACAAGAACACCCTGTTGGAAAACTGATCGAGAAACACCAAGACACTGTCGTTTCCCCGCTTCGAGGTGGGCAGCGCTGTGAGCAAATCCACTGAAATCTTCTCGAATCGCTCACGCGGAACCAAATGACTGTGCGGTTCGCCAGCCGCTCGTTGCTTATAACTCTTGCCTTGCAAACACTCCGCACACGAGTTGACATAGTTCGCGACGTCCTTGCTCATCGTAGGCCAGAAAGCGATTTGCGACGCCTTCAAGAAAGTCTTCGTCTTCCCTACATGGCAAGAATCGTCATGAATCAGACGCAAGAACTTCGCTCGAGAATGATAAGGAATGCACACACGTTCCCGACCAAGCGAGTCCTTCCAAAACAAGACTCCGTCTTGCAGAAAATAAGTTCGACGCTGCATTGGGACCATGTTTCCCTGTTGAATGTCCTGGAGGACCTGCGCGAAATATCTGTCCTGCTGATAATTTTTGACGACATCAGCTGTAAATGCGTTGTCTGTTGCTAGAGCGTAGCAGTGCGTAACAACCTCTGCATCTCTGTCAGTCACCTCCATCCCTTCCCCCTCCCCAGAGGACGAGATGGTACAAAGCAAGGTAGGGTCCAAGTTGACCAAATCAGCACGCTGTCGAATCTCATCGTCTAACGCACTCTGTGACGGCACAACCGTAGAATCGTTCGGACGAGATAGGTAGTCGGCGATAACATTCTCTTCTCCAGGAATGTAGGAGATTTCATCCAAATCGAAACCAGCAAGAATTTGACTCCATCGAAACAATCGACCCGTGAGGTTGCTCTGCGTGAGAAGATACTTGAGAACAGTACGAACCAACACCCTGCGTCCGTGCAAGTAAAACTTGAAATGCACCAATGCTGAAATCAATCCCAGAAGCTCTTTCTCGCGCACTGAATAATTTACCTCAGCACTGTTGAGACGCCGGCTTGCTAAAGAAGGCGACAGGCAACAGATCTTCGCCATGCTGTTGTGTTAAGACAGCACCAATGGCGTAGTCGCTCGCATCGACCAACACGCAAGTAGCTAACGCTGGGTTGAAGTACCTTAAAACAGGGGCTGATATCAAACGCTTCTTCAGCTTTACGCCAAAAACGACTTGAGTTCCTTCACTGTTTGCGGCGCCGTACGATCCACAATCGCTTGTACCTTTTTCTCTTGTGTCGAGACGCCTGCCTCGCTGATGTGGAAACCGAGGAAATCAATTTCAGAGTGAAACAGCTTACATCTCGACTTCTTGACAAACAACTGCTCTTTACAAAATCGATCCAGAGCCTGTCGAAGCAAACGCTCATGTCTCTCCAAGCTCGATATAGCTCAGGCAATTCTCGAGACCTTGAAGAACACTCTCGAGAAATTTCTGAAATTGATTTGCGGAATCTACCAAGCCGAAAGGAATCCTCCGATACTGATATTTCCCAAACTTCGTGATGAAACAGGTGTACTTCCTCGAGCGGCGTCCAACTCAAGTTGCCAAAAACTTTTCGCCAGGTCGAGTGAGCTGATCCACAACCGTGCCCCAGGTTCTGAAGCATAACGCGCCCTCTCTTCCATGATCTTTCGACCCACTCGTTCTATCAGCTCCATCACCAACGGCAATGGAAAGTTATCATTCCGGATCAAGCTGTTAACGAACCTCATATCAGTGCAAAAACGCAATGTCCCATCAGACTTTTTTGTGAAGATTACGGGAGACGTAAACTCAGACGTCGAAGGTTCAATGATCCCACGCTCCAACAAGAAGGCAAGATTCGCTTTCAACTCCTCCTCCAACGCGAGTGGCACAGGGTAAGCCTTTCTTTTGCACCGCTTCAACGTTATCCTTGAGTCGAATCGTCGCCTTGAAGGACCGGTCAAGAACAACGTCACTGGGAATGTCATCACGAATGACATCCGAATAATCTTCCATGATCGTCTCGGCAGCCTTCTGCTCGAGACTCGTGGCACCATCTGTCGGCTGAGCAATCTCCAACAGGTTGCACAAATGTACCACGTACCATTCCGAATCTCAGTGTAAGAAAGTACCTGACACAGCGAGGCGTCCGCAGCCCCGAATTGCTTGTTCGTCGGGCAAATAAGTAACGGAAGCTCGACCATCTTGCTGCGCCACTTGGCAAAGACTCTGGGATGACCCGCATCAATCACGATCTTGTTTGCACGCATCCATTCCCATGAGAGGATCATGTCCGCATGCGGCAAGTCAAGCATGTAGAACGACCCACTACTCTTGAAACTGGAGCCTACGCCCAATTTTGTCTGGAAAACCATATCAGACAACCTACTAGTCCCGTCGGCCATGATAACTCGTTTACGAACTTCTGCATCCGTGACCAACAGACCAAATTTGCGCACTGCCTTCGTGCTGATAAACGACTCTTCAGCAGCTGTATCGAGCAATGCATTGAGAACTATGGATTGATCCCCGAACCGAAAGGTCACAGGTACCATAGGTAGAGCTTTGATCCTGTGAGAGTCAACGGTGATACGACATTGACGAATATCCCTAGGATTCTCTGGCGGAGGTGTGCCCGGGTCGAAGACAACATTCGAAGTCTGCAAACCCGTGCCCCCGTCGATTGCGCCCTCCGCGGCAACCGACGTCACTGGTTTAAAGCTGACGGTTGTTCAGACCTCGACAAGAGAGGGCACTTGTCTCTGAGTTGTAGCACTTCACCTTCTTCTTGTCGAACTTCTTCTCCTTGCCCTGCATGTCCTCGCTCTGAGTAGGAGCCGACCGCTTGCCCTCATGACGAGGTTGTGCTTGGGTGAAATGAAGACTCGTCTGACCGTCTTGTGGGTGTCGCTGACGCAGATTAAGAGCTTCGCGATACAACTGCGGCAAATACTTGCCCATCTCCGACGGCTCCGCATGGTAAGTAATCCCAAACGTCTTACCATCGCGTTCCATCAGCATGTTCAATTCCTTCCGTAGCATGGCGCGTGCATAGTCCATTTGTATCCCATCGACAAAGACGCGTTCCCAGCTACCTAGCGCAACACTAGGTCTCTTGGACACAAGGTAGCACGCCTGCAGGTGTGTAACCATCGCCTGGAATCTCGCGGTGTACGCCTCAACAGACTCCTTGGGCCCTTGCCTAGCCTGCTTCTGCACATGACGCTCAAGTTTCTCAATAAACTCGAATGGTAACCATTTCAACAACAGTTTCTCCACAAATTGTTCCCAATCACCATGCTCAGCTGAGAACTGATCTTGCTCAGCCATCGGGAGTGTAGCCCACCATAGCTGCACCTCCGGACCGAACGCAGAGATGGCCGCTCATACCCATCGATGGAGTGCTATACGGTGAAATTTACACCTGCCTTCGATATATCCGAGCCATGAGACCACCGACCTCTCCATGGTCTGCTCACCATTGTACTGCAACAATGACTTCGGATCCAGCTTGCAAATCTGACCACCGTCATTCTCCGCATGCTTAAGCTTGGGAGGCTTGTCCTCGGGTTCCCGAACCCGCTCACAAAGCAAGTACACGCATCTCCGCTGCCTCCTTGGCAAGCCTACGGTTCTCTCGCTGGGATTCCTCAAGTGCCCTCACAAGATCCTGGAGTTTGCGATCAGCTTCTCTCTGGGATTCTGCGAGTGCATTTACGAGATAGGGCGGGACCATCTCTTTCGTTTTCATCCCTACAGTTTCCGACGGATCGTACGCATGTGACTGCGGCGACATGCCTGTCATCGTAGGAAAGCGCGGCTCGGCTGACCCATTCAATGTCTCCTTCACAAAGCTGCCCAACCGTGACAAGCTTCGACTCATGAAGTCCGAGACAACGCTACCTGACTGAATGCTCGTCCTATCCATGTTTTCTTGAACAACTTCTTTCAACACAACAACTCCGAGAGGAAACGTACCAAAATGTTAGGAAAACTTCCTACAAGTATCTCTCGATCCAGTGTTGACACACGAAGTGATCCCGTCAAGAAACCAAAGAGCAAGCGTGTGACAGCAATGCACAATTCAACGGCAATTTACTCCAAATCAACGTTAGAGATAAAGAAATAAGTAATCTAATTTCCTAAGAAACGATACTGCCTAGGACACCTACTTAAGAAAGACAGAAAGTCAGTAAACATATCCTATCAGTTTTCCGACGCTGAAGGAATGGGCGGAATCATCCTCGGCAACCCTAGAGTCAAAGTCGGGGACTTATACTCGGGCCGCGGCTACGCCTCAGTTTACTCATGATCTTGCCTCACTGCCTCTGCTCTCGCGACAAATCATGACAAGCAGCGGACAAACGTGATCACTGCTGGGATCCGAGTCTGCTGCCTGGCTTGAAGGGAGCCTTGAAGATCAAGCTCCTGCTGTCTTGCGTCTGATCTACTATCAAGCCTTGCTCTTCAAGCTTGCAGCATAGGTTTTCAAGCGGACAACATGCGTGGGAAACGGTAGCGTCAAGAAGACGCCAGGGAGCGTTTGCAAAAGCAACAGGGAGAGGAGAGGAGAAACAACAAAAAGATTTTCGAACTGACTTGCTGTTCCTCGCCCTAGAGGAGATGGGACTGGTTGCCTCTCACCTCTAAAAGCGAATCATGACAGGAGGAAGGGAGGAGGAAGGGGGGAGTGCCGGGAGTAGGCAAGGGGGAGAGATGGAAACGGTTTCAAAGAAATCTTTTTCTCTACCCCTTTGATCTTTTTCTCTACCCTTTTGATCTTTTTCTCTACCCCTTTGATCTCTTTCTGGATCCCCCGGGAGCTCTCTCAGCTCCTCTCGGTTTTGTCCAAGAATATCTCACGTTGCGCGGAGGAGCTGAGAGCTCTCGGGGGATCCAGAAAAAGATCAAAGGGGTAGAGAAAAAGAGTACTGGCAGCAGAAGGTTTTCCCAGCTCCCCAGAAGTACGGAGGAAAGGCAGCTGCCTTGGTTCAAACCCTTAGGGAGCTTCAGCTTCCAAGGGGTCTAGGCAGAGGATGTGAGCATAGACGTGTAGTGACCTCGCCGTGTCAAGGGAGGGCTCAGCAGACGTTGACCCGACCCGATACACGTGATGATGGGCGCGAAAACTGCGAATCTTTCTCACGTCTGCTACAGAAATCGCTGGCTGGAAATCTTTAGAAACTCGTCCTTAGACTGCAGGATGCTACTGGAGATGCATACAACAACTTCATGTTGCCTTCAATCTGCATGATCGTATGACCAAAGAAGAAGCAATTCACGAATGCTGCACCTTCGTCGCTCATCGAGCCTGCCGAGTCTGCGACTCTTCTGTTCCATTGCTGGAACTCTTCGTATGCTGAAGCAGCTTTAGCATACATGAGACCAACCGCAAGGTCACGTCAAAACAGTTTAGCATGCATGAGACCAACCGCAAGGTCACGTCAAAACAGTTTAGCATACACACGTCAAAACAGCAAGAACGAGGTCAGTCAAGGTAGCGCAGCACCTGCTTCCTCGGACCCTCGAGTAGATCGATCATACTTGCTGCCCAAGCGCCTGAGAAGAGATCGCAGAAGAGGTCAAGCTTGCCTGTCAAAACTTCTTACAGCTGCTGGTGGACGAATCTGCCATCTCATCATGCGTTGAAACGTTTTCTTACAAGTCAACCTGCGGGGCCTCGCGACGGTTTGCTATCTCCCTGTCCTCAGACTCAAATTGGTTGATCAAGTTATTCTTTCCTCACCGATCAAAGTTGTACGTCCCACTCAGCATATCCTTGTCTGCAATGAGGTGCTCAGGAGAAGACACGACAAAGAAGAAGGCAAAGGGAGGAGGAGAAGCACGAGACAACACCTTGGAGGAGCCTTCGAATGCAGTCTTTGAAACATTCAAAGGGCATGCGATCGTACTCTTGAGATAGATTCTCCTGTCTGCTCGTCAGCTTGCGAGTCTCTTTGCCTCATGTACCGAGATGGTTCTGCGGAAAGCTTCTTCTGCTTCTCTTTCTGACACGACAGCAGGAAGCAGACCCTTGAGCTGCAGCAGCTCCTGCGCTAGCGTAAGACGCCATCTCGAGCTCCCTGGAGGCACCAACAAGAAACTGATCCAACGTGAGCTCCTGTGTGCTCTTATGCGATGAGCCATGTGAAGCACGAAACATGCGCTCCTCCTTCTCGAGGAGGCTCACGCTGCTACTCAGCTCGCTTGCCTGGGGCTCGTCCTCCCACACCTTGGCTTCCTCATCAGCAATCAACCTCAGCAGGGTGGTCACCACCTGCGCTGCCTCAACATTTCTCGTGCTATTCTGACGGTATCTTGGCTCTTGACGCTGCTCGATGCTCTGCTGGCTTCTGCTCGACTCGCTCATGTCCCCCCGCGGTCTCTCAGAGCTGGTCGCGCTATGCAAGTAAATCAGCTACGCGTATGCGCCCTTGCTCCACCTGTCCGAAGAGCTTACAAGCCCGTCGCTTCGCAGCAGAGAGCCTTGGCGAGCACGAGCAGGCGATCGCAGGTCTCCTCCTAACAGACTGCCCCTGCCCACAGGCCCATCGTCGTAGAGCTCGAAGCCAGTGCCCCTAGGCGCGGCATCAGAGGAAGAGGAAACGAAGGGAAGAGGGAGGGGACAAAACGGGACCAAGTGTCAGTCCCGTCAAGTGTCAGTCCCGTCAAGTGTCAGTCCCGTCAAGTGTTAGTCCCGTCAAGTGTTAGTCCCGTCAAGTGTCAGACCCGTTGCTTCCTGACCTAGATGATTTCTCTGACAGCCGGGCGTATATCTGATCTCTTTCCCGAAGTCTCTTTAACCTTTGATCTGCTCCCTGAAGCATTCAATGTTCTTAATCGTTGGGTCTCAACTTCACCTGCTATCTCTTGTACCGTAGCTACTTGCGCTGTCAGCCTGTCTCGCTCCTCCGTGAACTCTCTGTGCAGCGATGATGAGCTTTCGCTTGGTTGCTCACACCTGACAACCTCTGCGCGTCTTCTCGCGCATACTGCAGCTTGTCAAGTAAGAGCTGGTTCTCGTGCTCCAATTCCGAGACTCGGTTACGCAGGGAGTTGACGAGCTGTATGGAGAGAGAACGTTAATTCTGATGATTTTGATTGATGTGTCTTCACGTGGTCTTGAGAACAAGTCAACCATATCAAGGCAAGTTCACCACATCACAAGACAAGTCAACGACACGAATAAAATCTCGGGAGATGTTGATTTTATCACAGATTTTACCTCAGCAGCATCATGTCGAAGAGTTGGAGTTCCTGGCTCCTCCTGCAAATTCAAAGTCAGAACCTGCTGACCGTTTGACACGATATTTCAAAGCAAGTGTACAAGAGCTTGAGAGCCGTCTGATCATCAAGGACGGAGTGAGAAAACATCACCATCATCAACATGTCACCATCATCATGTCATTTGTTCGCAACATGGTCGCAACCACTAGATGATATTACTCTCTGACCGAATTCAATACCGAATGACACAAGAAATCGAATGAATACAACCCGACATAAATATTGTGTGTTCCTTACCTTCCTCACAGATCGGCGGGAATTCTCCTCTTTCATTTCTGACCGCAGCTGCTCAAGAGCTCTGGCGTACCTTTGCAAACGTCAATCCGCAATCGCTGTACTTCTAGTCATACTCAACAATCTTCTTGTTCTTGAACTCAATCTCCTTGGCAGCATTCTGAAGCCTTATGGGTCAGAAAAGAGCATAAGAGGAGGATCAACACGTTGAGCTCCTGCTGCAGTGTTTCCACTTGCTTTCCTGTCAGAACCTCAACATCTCGTTTTGTCTCAGAGTTCTATCTCTCACCATCCTGCGGCTCGTCGTACTTGTTGAGATTCTCCATGAACTTCTTTCCCTCTGAATCTTCAGCTCGCGTTACAGTTGTTGTCTAAAGTTGTCACGGGATGAGATGCGACAAGCGTCTCTCATCCCGTGTTCCATGTACACTCACCTGTCAAGAGCACGCCGTGATGAGCGCGATCGAGAGCATCCATAGCTCCTCGCAGCTTGCTTTTCAACGCTTCACTCTGACCAAGAGCTTAACAGAGAAACATTTCAAGTATATTTTGCAGGTCAACCTCGCTTTTAAGCTCCGCCAACTAGAAACAGGTGAGACATCACGATGTTGGATGAAATCACTTACCTTCTTCACCAAAATGTCATTCTGGTAGCTCGCAAAGGCCCATCTTGATTTATTGGAGATAGCTTGGAGATTAGAAGCGATCATCTGCTCGAACAATTTATCTCAAGTTGAAAGAGTTGGGAAAAACGAGAAAAGGAGTTGTTTCTTTAAAAAGGCAATTCAGAAACACATCATCCATGTCATACTTGTTCTTCAAACTTGTCCTGAAATGAAACAGTGTCAGTTGTTAGAAAGAAGTCTTCGGATATTGCAATTTTCTGACTTTCTCTTTTTGAAGCTTCGCGTTCAGGTCCAGCACTTGTTGTATTCTTGTCTTATATTCCACCTGCAGTTGTGCATAAATGAAACGCAAGGAGTTCAATTTCAGACAGCACTACTTCTTTCACGGCCTTCTCCTCTAGTTTCTTGAACATCTCCGAAGACGCAACAATCTCTTTGTCTCTTTGTTCTTGCAACTGCAAGACTTTCATGTTGTGACTTTTCAAACGCATATCACCGTCTTGGACGACTTGGAGAGTTCAGTTTGTTCTTGTTGAGCTGATGAAAGCTTTCCCTTGAGGCATGTTTGATATCGTGATACGATAGCAAGCAACAATTACCTGCATTTCGCTGATTCTGAGCTGAAATTGATGACCGACCTGCGACATTTGTACGGTAGAGTCAAAACCCCTTTGACGCGTCGGCCTCATTGACCCACCTGCTCTGTGTGTTTTCGCAAGTTTTCTTCTCGATGAAGAGCTGAGTTGAGACTCTCAGTAAGAGATTCTACTTCTGACTGAAGATTTCTGCATAGATGGTCAGGCAGGCGTCTTGTCGCTCTTCTCGACCTGTTGTTGAGTTTGAGGTCATGCAACTCCTCCGACTGCCGGTTGATGATTGACTCTTTCTGCGCTAACGCCGTCTCGAGCCCTGGCCGGTCAAGCTCATGAGAAGAATGACGGCGAAGGCCAAGACAAAGATGACAGGTGAGGGTCTAGAAGAACAAGAACAACAGAGCTCAAGCTGGCAACATAAAGACATCTCAAATAAAAGCATCTCCCACAAAGATCTCTCATAAGACATCTCTAATAAAGACATCTCTGATACAGAGGTCTCTCATAGAGACTTCACTGACCGAGGTTCCTGTCGTGATCCGTTTTCTTGAAACCTCTCAGTTCATTCTTTGCCTGCATACCGGGTACATGGCTCAAATGACGTAACGCAGGGAAGAAAAAGACATGCAAGGCAAAAGAGATTGAGAAGAGTCGAAAAAAGATCCAAAGAGAGCGAAGACAAAACGGAAGGGGGAGGGGGGAAAAAGGAAGGAGGGAGAGGAGGAGAAAAATACTCTCAGAGGCTGAACGAGGGGGAATAAAAGTAATAGAGCAGAGGATGGAGTCAAACGAGACTGAACGGGTCAAGTGACGGAGAAGATCAAGAAGCAGTGGAACACCTGTAGGAGATCGTTCTCCATGTTCGTCCAATCTTTCTGCAATTATGACTATTCGCCTCGCTTGTTCCTCTACCTTCCATTTCTCCAGCTCTCGAGTAAGAGTGATGACTTTCTCTTCTGAGCTTCTCAGCTGATGATAAGATCAGATCAAATCTTGACTTCCATCATTCTCTCCACCTGTCCCTCGAGAATGTCGTTGTTTTCTTTCGCAAGTTGCAGCTGTTCCTTTCTAGCACAGAGGTCAGAACGAAACCCCTCACTCACTGATTCTACATGTGCTCGCTCTCCTTGTGAAGCGTTTCCATGTCTTTCCCGTACGTTTCCTGGAAGATCTCAAAATGAACGAAACAGAACAAGAAATGTTTGAGATTAGGATGACGAAGTTGACGATGAGAAGGTTAATGATTGAGATGATGATGATGAGAAGGTTGTTGTCGTTGATGATGATGATCAAAAGACGACGACGACGACGGTGTTGATGGTATTGTTGATGATGACGATGATGAAAGTACTGATGAAGACGACAAAGAGCCTCGTTGGCACTAGCTGTAGCTTTACCTTCTGCTTGGTTGCTGTTGATCTCAATTCGATCTCAAAGGCGCGCGCCTCCTACAGTCACCGTCAAGCTTCTGCAAGCGACACAAGAGGGAGCATGAGACGTGAGACGAGGATCTACCAGCTCACCTGAGCCTCTCTTCGAGCATTCTCTGCTTCTTTCTGCAGGAGTAGCAGCTGTTGCCCAAACTTCACTACCCATCTCGCCCCCGCCCTCTCACTCCCCTCCTCCTCCTCCTCCTCCTCCTCCTCCTCCTCTGCCCCTGCTTCTTTGCTTCTCTTGCTCATTAGCGCACCTGCTCCTCTGCAATACTTCTCAATCGCCGAGCTTCAAAAAGCTCCTGTCAAAGATGCTATCAGAGAACATGCGATCAATACGAAGAGACTGAAGAAGGGGAGGGAAAGACGTCAACGCTGTACCTCGTTCTCTTTCTCTATCTTTTCTTCTAAGCTCGCAGCTGTTTGCGCGCCCTTCTTGAGCGCCTCGGCCTGATCGCACCATCACAAACAAACAGAACATGTCACGACAGAAGAAGTGGACGAAAGATGTGATGATGCGGGACCTGAGCCCCCAGCCTCTTTCTCAGGTCCTCGCAGGTCTGGTGCCGATGAGTCAACTCGTCGTTCAACGACTTGATGCGCGCTGACTGCTCGTGATCCGTCAAATGACAAGCAAGAAAAGAGCCAAACATGCTCGAGCAGAGAATAGAAGAAGGAAGGACAAACGAGGCTGGTGTGGCAGAGAAGAAGTGTTGGAAAGAAGAAACAAGGCATGCCAAGGATGCTCTACATGGGGAAATACAAGGGGAGACGAGGTCTGAGGATAAGGATATTGCCTGTTCATCAAGAAGTTTCAATCTTTCTTCACTGATCTTGAATAGTCCGGCGACCTGAAGATGTTGAGCGAAGGTGAGAAGAAAGATAGAAAGCAGATAATTTAGCGATCAACAAGAAATCGCAAGATTCAAATACTTGAATGAAGGTAAAAGAGTGCGAGAGAATGTAGGAGAGGAACGGCAGGTTTTAGGACAAGACAAGACAAGACAAGACAAGACAGGGATAAAGTTGAGAACAAGTCACTTGATCTTCCAGCAGTTGAATCTTCTCCTCGTGCTCTGCCTTGAGCACCGCGATTGAGCGATCCAAGTCCGAAGACTGAGAGAAGAAAGATGAGATGACGGATGTCACAAGTCAAGAGGAGCGCAAGTGGATGGAAGGAACAAGATACATAACGTAAGACGGAAGAAGCAAGAGATGCAAGGGATGAAACATGGTCGACAGGGTTAGCAGAACGAAGAAGGGTTGACAACATTAGCGAGCAGAAAGTTTGTTTTCAAGGTTAGTAGGGGGGAACAAGATTTTCACTCACGGCAAATTTGTACTGGGGAGCAGAGGAGGAGGAGAGAAGACGCATCTCAAGTCCTTGAATCCGAATGTCTTTGGTTTTCACCTTCCGCATCAGTCAAGGTCACAGAACAATAAGACTAGGGCTGGTCACTTCCGACAGCAGCTGCTGAATCCTTCGGTGCAGTTGTAACTGTCGCTAACGCTCACAAGAAGAAGAGAACCAAGACATACAGACTTGAGCTTCGCTCCCCTCCAGACCCTCTGCGTCGTTTTTGGCTTGCAGGTTCAACTGATCAACGAGATTCACGCAGAACCATGGTAGACATGTAGCAACAAAGAAATCATATAGCTGTCTGACCTTTGACTCGAAATTTCCTTTTCGTTCATTCGTTTCATAGCAGCAATCTTCACAACAGCTCGTCAGGGACAGACATTGATCAAGGCCATTGATCAAATCCTCACCTGCAAATCTTTATCTGCAAGCTCCTGCATTCATCCATCGGAGGAGGACAAGAACAGGGAGTGTCATAGAGCTACAACGCCAGCAATGATTGCAATCATGCAAGATGAGTTACCGATCTTGTCTCTTCTAATGTCTTCTTTGATGTCTTAAGGAGGGCTTCCAACTCAGAGATTCTCTCCTCGTGCTGTAAACGTCCAAAGTCATCAACTTGACTTGATTGACACGTATGTCGCATGATATTTTGCAAGTTCAACACAAGCACTACAAGAGATCGGATCTGTTCAAGATGTGCATGCTATGCTCCCACCTTCCATAACGCGTCTTGAACATCGGAGAGCTCTTTCTCAGTGCTCAACAGCTTCTCCTGTGCCTGCGAGTGTCTGCTGGTCGCTTCCTCAAGCATTTTCAGCGCCTCATGGGCAGAAACTTTTCGTTCTGCCCACCATTGAGAAGCTGATTCATCTGTCGCCTGCTTCTTGTCTATGCCTGCCCCTCCCTCCCCTCCTCTTGCTCTCAGAGCATTCTTGAGCACTTCATTCTGCTTGTCCAGCAGCATTCGCTCATTCGCCCACAGCGACACCATCTTCTCTGCCAGCTGACCTGCGAGGGCGGCAAGACTCACAATCAACAACGATTCTAGCATGCAGGGTGACCTGTCCTCTCATGGTCGGCAGGTCGCAGAGAAGGGTCATCTATCATGCTGCATGCTTTCGACAAGGAGGTTCGCAGCGTGAAGATCAAGCTCTCCAAGTCAGCCGCGTCTTCGCCATGTTTCGCTACTTCAGCTTTCAAGGCATCTCGTGAGAGCGCAAGTCTCCTCTCGAGGGAAGCAATCTTCTCTTCTACCGTCATGCTCCCTTGTTAGACCAACATCGTCCTGCTCCAAAATCACATCAGAATACTGTAACACTCCATCTCCTTCCCTCTCCCTCTCCATCCCCGCTACAGCCACTCTCATCTCATACAGCTCTCCTTCTTCCCTCCCTTTCCCCGTCCCTCCTGCTCCTCCTCCCCTCCCTTCTCCCGTCCCTCCTGCTCTTCCTCCCCTCCCTTCTCCCGTCCCTCCTGCTCCTCCTCCCCTCCCCCGTCCCTCCTGCTCTTCCTCCCCTCCCTTCCCCCGTCCCTCCTGCTCCTCCTCCCCTCCCCGGTCCCTCCTGCTCTTCCTCCCCTCCCTTTCCCCGTCCCTCCTGCTCCTCCTCCCCTCCCTTCCCCCGTCCCTCCTGCTCTTCTTCCCCTCTCCCGTCCCTCCTGCTCCTCCTCCCTTCCCCGGTCCCTCCTCGCCTCCCTCCTCCCCTCCCTTCCCCCGTCCCTCCTGCTCTTCCTCTCCTTTCAAAAACCGTATTCGCATCAATCACGATGACTCTGCCTACCACCCCCTACCCCACTCATCCCCTGATATTTCACCCCCTCATTCTCCCATCTTGCGAGAGGGAGAGGTCAAATTATTGCACAAGAACACCGTACTAGCAACAACTTCCTCCTCTGCTAGTACTCACATCAGCAGCTTCCTCCTCTACTAGTACTCACATCAGCAGCTTCCTCCTCTGCTAGTACTCACATCAGCAGCTTCCTCCTCTGCTAGTACTCACATCAGCAGCTTCCTCCTCTGCTAGTACTCACAT
>NW_005434468.1:39311-57795 GCF_000315625.1 Guillardia theta CCMP2712
CAGCTTCCTCCTCTACTAGTACTCACATCAGCAGCTTCCTCCTCTAGTAGTACTCACATCAGCAGCTTCCTCCTCTACTAGTACTCACATCAGCAGCTTCCTCCTCTGCTAGTACTCACATCAGCAGCTTCCTCCTCTGCTAGTACTCACATCAGCAGCTTCCTCCTCTGCTAGTACTCACATCAGCAGCTTCCTCCTCTAGTAGTACTCACATCAGCAGCTTCCTCCTCTGCTAGTACTCACATCAGCAGCTTCCTCCTCTACTAGTACTCACATCAGCAGCTTCCTCCTCTGCTAGTACTCACATCAGCAGCTTCCTCCTCTACTAGTACTCACATCAGCAGCTTCCTCCTCTGCTAGTACTCACATCAGCAGCTTCCTCCTCTGCTAGTACTCACACTAGCAGCTTCCTCCTCTGCTAGTACTCACATCAGCACTTTTACTTTACATTAGCAGCTCCTAGTCTACAATCACCTCGGTGCCCTGTCGTTGCGATCAGATGGTCGCATCCATGAGCTAGTCCTCGGCTTGTCTCCCAACATTCTCGACCTCCTCGCTCCTCCTGGTGAGTCCCATGGCGCTCTCCGTTCCTTTTCCTGGAAAGGAGATGCAGCATACACGCCTCTCCTGTTCTCTAGAGGAGATGAAGCATACACGTCTCGCCTGTTCTCTAGAGGAGATGAAGCATACACGTCTCGCCTGTTCTCTAGAGGAGATGAAGCATACACGCCTCGCCTGTTCTCTGGAGGAGATGAAGCATACACGCCTCTCCTGTTCTCTGGAGGAGATGAAGCATACACGTCTCGCCTGTTCTCTAGAGGAGATGAAGCATACCCGTCTCGCCTGTTCTCTAGAGGAGATGAAGCATACCCGTCTCGCCTGTTCTCTAGAGGAGATGCAGCATACACGCCTCTCCTGTTCTCTAGAGGAGATGAAGCATACACGCCTCTCCTGTTCTCTAGAGGAGATGAAGCATACACGCCTCTCCTGTTCTCTAGAGGAGATGAAGCATACACGTCTCGCCTGTTCTCTAGAGGAGATGAAGCATACACGTCTCGCCTGTTCTCTAGAGGAGATGAAGCATACACGTCTCGCCTGTTCTCTAGAGGAGATGAAGCATACACGCCTCGCCTGTTCTCTAGAGGAGATGAAGCATACACGTCTCTCCTATCCCGTTGGATGGCTTCACTCTCACGGTTTCGTGGATCGCGCGATGAAGCTCTGCTCCTGTCTCTGAGAGTACTCTCAACGATCCTGCTCATGTCCTCGTACCGCAAAGACTCGGGCGCTGCGGTGAACCTCCTCTGCTCTCTCGCAGCATCTTCAAACATCTTCTGTTCCACACGCGGAGGCTTTTGAGACTTTTCCCTCCGTTGAGGAGAAGGGTAAGCAAACTCTGAGGCGGTGTAGTCAGGCGCTTCCCTAGGACGAGGATCGGGTAGTTTTCTCAGCCTCCACATGTCCGGCGGGTCTCGCTGAAACTTTCTGTGGGTCGTCGGCGACATCTGCTCTGCCATCCTCATGCTCTTGAAAGGAGACAGTACAGTTTGACCCTCCTCTCCTCCCCTCTCGTTGAAAGCCCTGCGCTGCTGCTGCTCTCCCTGTACTTGCTGGGACTGTTCAAGCGACAACCTCTGCGGCCTCGGCAAGTCAAGGCTGGTTCCCGAGTCCGCGTTGGGATGAATTTGCTGCCTACGAAGAGAACGTGAAGGAGCGGGTTGCATTCCAGGAGAGTCTTGCGGCATCAGCATCCCTCTTTGCGACTTCATCCTCGCCTCTCGCTTCCTTGACCTGCGTCGCTTCTCTCCAGTCTTACTTGCCTGTGAGTCTTTCTGCCTTGCAGTCCTCGCTTCAACCGGTGAGAGGGAGTTAGTCTCAGCCACCAGCCTGTTCGTCCAAGGGACAAAGCCGTTGCCGTCCTGCCCTTCCCCTCCATCTCTTTCTCTTTGATTCGCCTCCCCTGTCTCCTCTACGCGCCCCGAGGGCAACAGCCGCGCGATTCTCTTCGACTCTAACGCTCTTCTTGGTACTCCGTCTTGAAGGAGGAGAGGAAAGAGCTTTTGTCGCGCCTCCTCCGAGGAGTT
Organism: Guillardia theta CCMP2712; assembly: GCF_000315625.1. NCBI lineage: Eukaryota > Cryptophyceae > Pyrenomonadales > Geminigeraceae > Guillardia > Guillardia theta. Next base: position 41,396 of record NW_005434468.1, read on the forward strand.
GAGAGAGAGGAACATGGCATGGTAGACGTCCTTGTCAGCTGCTCTGAGGGCTCGAGCTTGCTGCAACATGTCCCAAATCTTCTCTTCCATCACTTCCTGTGGAAATATTCTCGACCTGCTCACGGCCAGGATTGTCTCCCCAAAGAGTCCGCTCGAGCGGAGAGGACGAGGCACATGGTTGAACAAGATCTCGGCGCATCTCCAGTAAGTTCGTCGATCGATCGATCCTCTCCGAATCATCTTCAGCATCATCCTCGCGACGTTACTTCCCAGCAACCCGTTGGGGGTGGAGGAGGAGGAAGGCGTCTCGTCCTCTGCTTGACCCCTCCCGTCTTCTTCCGTGTCACCGTCGCCTTCCAAGGACAAGGTCAGGTTGGTTGCGAACGTTGACTCCATCACGAGCTTCGCCACTTGCTGCTGTAGAGCGTTGGGGCGGGAGCCGGGGGAGGAGCTGGAGGAGGAGCCGGAGATGTCGCTGAGGCGATGTACGATGATTTCAAGTGCAGGGATGTTGAGAAGAATCCTGAAGTCTCTGATAAAGTTGATCACCAGCCTGAGGTCTTCCAGCCCGGGTCGACAAGTCTCAACGTACAAGAAGATCACCCGGTTGAACACCTCGTCGTCCACCTCTAGCACAGAGTCGAAAGCTCTTCCCGAGAGAATCTCATGCCAGTCGGGAGGAGGCCGAGCGCTGGTTTGCCGGTGTCGCCGAAGGAGCAGGAGGCAGGATTCCATCAGTCTGAGAGACTGTCGCATGTTCAACAACATCATCGTCTTGACTATCCAAGAAGAGGTTCGGTATACTATCTCCTCCTCGACGTTGTCAAACTTCGATGCGAACTGGAGGCATGACTCGATGAAGCTGAGGTCGACTCTGAGCTTTGCTGCTTTCTTGCGAATTTTCTCAAGTGCACTGGGAGACTCCTGTGAGCAATTGGCGTGTTGTTCAAGCTTGCTGAACAAGCCCTGAAAGCTTGAATTACTCTTTGAAAGACAATCATCAGCAGTAGAATTTGCATCACACAGTGATGATGTAGTCTCGTTGCGATCGCACCCAAACAAGGAGTACAAAACTTTCTCGACAAACTTCATACCAACCAAGTAACTCTCATTGCTTCCCCTTAAGGGTTCCTCTTGCAGTATTTCAAGAACGCTGCGTACATGATTTCCATCCAACGAATGATTGAAAGACGCGACAAAGCCGTTGATCTTGTACAGCACCATCCCCGTCTGCCAACACAGAGGATGCTGAGCTTGAGAGTCCTCACTGCTTGTCTCGGAGAAGGCAAGGCTTGACCGCATGACACGTACGTGTACAAGATTGATAAGAGTATCGAAACCAAGATTGAACATCGTCTTTCTCTCCTCCACCATCTTCATCACTCTTCCCCGCTGCAAGAACTGCAAGTGGAAATGAGGATGCAGGCAAAGATGATGATAGATTCACCTTGAGACCAACCTCGACCCAAAAGAAGGCATCTGTAAGCAAACTATCACTAAAAGAAGAGGCAAGATGGGGAGATAGATAGGAATTGTAGACAGGTATGATAGATGGGTATGATAGATAGGCACTATTTCACAACATACCTTTCTGCAAAGCCTCTTCTTTGTTAATCGGTTGTTGGTCACAGCTGGATTGACAAGTCACAATGGACTTTAAGACAGACGAGATCACCTCTTCATTCCCGACTGCGTGAGACAACGCAACATCTCAGCCACGAGCGATGAGCTTGCCTGCAACCCGCACGAATCACGTGAAGTCTTCGTCATGTTGCCGTTACGTTGGCGGTTGACATGTCAAAGTACGACAAAGCAACATCCCACGGCGCTTCTTCGCAAAGAGCGACTACGAGGACAGTCAGAAGTGAGAGGACGAACAAGAGACGAACCAAGTCTGATGAGACTCCTGAGCAATGAGGCCTGCAACTTGACGTCTTCAACCTCCTTCGCTTGATCCCACAAGTCACTGACGACATGACTATCCTTGTGGATTATGTCGAGAGAGAAATCCTGTTGGATACTGGTGGCTAGGTCGATGATCTGATCGAACGTCACCCTAACTAAGCTCCTTCAAGTCGAACTTGTCAAACCTTGCTAAATATCTTGAGACTTCTCACGTCCTCTGGGTCCTTGAATGACTTCACTCGCTTCCAGATGGTCAAACTTTCGTTCCAGCAACTCTCAGATTCTTGCTTGGCAAGTTGTAGGCGAGCATCCGTCGAGTTGATGATAACTTGCTGTCGCTTCATGTATCTAATTATCACCAACAACCTTTGCAACGTACGGAGGCAAGATTGCAAGCATACGAGATGATCTTCTGAATCGAGAATCTCGAATCCTCTTGTTTGAAATCCCATTAGTCCAATTGAGTCGAGGAACCCTAGCGGCCTGATTCCTCTGAGCTTGCAGACTCGCAGAAACATGCGGCAGGTTCTCGAGTTCAAAAGTTTCCCGTCACCTTGCAAACGTTTGCCAAAGACCTGACCTATGGCCTCGAGCAGCGCATCTCCTCCAAGCACAGACTGCGAATCAATATTCGAGCAAACAACATTCGAGCAGCAGACTTTGCACAAACGCTCGAGGCGGCGCAGCAATGCAGATGAATCAGGAGGAGAAGAAATGACTTGGTTTGCGCGAGGGATTGAGAGCCACTTCTCGCACAAGGGAGGCACAATACTCGCAAGCTCCTCTGACGTCTTCTTGGACACACCGCAAGTCCTAGCTTCCCTCATGACTATCTCAGTGAACAGTAGCAGCTGCACAACAAGATTCAGAGGAGCGCTGGGAGGGGAGGCAGGTCACAATACCGTCTGTTCAATGAGCTTCTCCCCTCCTTCTTGCAAGATGGTTCTGCAAGCACAAGGGTGAGCAGATGTGAAACATCCGTTTGATCTCACCTAGCAATGCAGCAGGACAAGGGCAGCAAGGCGGGCAAGGAGTTCGAAGATCGCGCCATGCTGCGCAACAGATTGACCAGAACTTTCCTTCTCACCTCCACCACAAGGTCAACGTTGACTGTCGACATTGTGCTGCGATCTTTGTCACATGAGATAAGCTCTGTCTCATTGAAATCGGCAGGTTGCAGGAGGACATGATTGCTGGATGAGTTCACAAGATCCTTCGACAAGCCGATGGACATGTGCACCATGATGGACAACATGTCATCAGATGCCTTCTCAGCTTCCTGGCTCCTTGATGTACACAAGTCAGAGAAGATTCAGAAGCTCAAGTCATCACCATCTCTGAGCCGAGAGCAGAAGATAGCAAGAACAGACGTCGTTGAAGTCCAAGAGTTCACGTCTTGCAAATCTTTCTGAAAGTTGATTCGCGAATGCAAGAATGACCTGCGGAAAGTCAGGCTCTGTGCATGCGTCCTGAACTTGTTGCATACTCCAGCTCGAGGAACTTTATGTTGCAGTGCAAACCGTCGCAATAGCATTTCATCCTATGAAACCGTTATCTATTGAGCAACTGTTGCAAACTTTCACCTTCTCAAGGCTGAAATTCGACGGAAGAGACAAGGAGAGGACAGAGCCATCAGATTGATTGATCGCCTCACCACTCGACTGCGAGCAAACGTGAGGCGGGCACAGCGCAATCAATGTCTCCACCGCGTTGACAAGACAAGGCTCCTGCTCCTCCTCGGCGAGATCCGATGACCTAACAGCAGCTGGTTGGCTCCCTCCCCCTCAGCTGGTTGGCTCCCTCCCCCCTCAGCTGGTTGGCTCCCTCCCCCCTCAGCGTCCATCCTCGTGTGATGCAGAGAAGCGTTGCCGCGTGCCTCGGCGTCTTTCACTTCCATCGTTCCAGTCAAGAGTGTTGAAAACTTTGACGCGTTGAGACGAGGAGAGTCTGATGCCTCCACCCTCTCAGCAGCACATTCAGCCCCTTCCCCTCCACGCAAGACCGTCAAAGTGACGTGAAAGGGAAGGCCTATAGTAGTCCTGCGTCTCCCTGCTGGGATGCCAGCAGGATCTGAGCTGTCTGCCTTGTTCATGCTACAGACAGCAGTTGACATCACCAAGACGATAAGGAGAGCTTTCGGCTTCATCTTTCGCGACATGGCCCTTGGCGACTTGAAGTTTCTTCCTCAGACGCTGGCAGTAGAAAAGAGACTCGGAGCCGTACGAGCGCTAGGGCATGCCGGAGATACAGAGACGATCATTACCTACTCGGCTCACTGCTGACGGTTTCTGTTCATCCCCAACTTCCCTTCAACGTACGCAGGCTGCCCAAGGTCCCAACAAATCCTCTGCCTCGTCCTCGTCCTGGTTCTACTTCGAACCGCTGCATCTCCCACACGTCTTGAAGCTCTTCCAACCTTGTGGGTTGATAACAATCTGCGTTTGATGTCTTCCTGCCACTCGTCCAATCGGATGCCCTTGACTTCCTGATGTCTCGTCGACTCTCTTGCTATTCCCGAGGGATTTTCCCATCTACTTCACCAAGTTCAAAATTCATCACCATTCCTTCGTTCTCCTGTAATGGGCGATACTCAGCGTAACGTTTCCGTTCTTTTCCAGTTATATCCCAGAACTTCACCTGCTAAGTTCTTGTACTGCCTTATTCTCAAATTTGTATTCCTAACATTCAAACCTCCCTCGGCTCCTCTCCTCTCCTCTCCTCTACTCCTCTCCTTCTCTCCTCTCCTCTCCTCCTTCTCATCTCCTCTCCTCTCCTCTCCTCCTCTCCTCTACTACTCCTCTCCTCTACTCCTCTCCTTCTCTCCTCTCCTCTCCTCCTTCTCATCTCCTCTCCTCTCCTCTCCTCCTCTCCTCTACTACTCCTCTCCTCTACTCCTCTCCTTCTCTCCTCTCCTCTCCTCCTTCTCATCTCCTCTCCTCTCCTCTCCTCCTTCTCCTCTCCTCTCCTCCTCTCATCGTTTCTTCCTCTCCCATTTTTGCGCCCGATGCCTATCACATACCCAGCCATCGTGCTAGCTGAGGCGCACTCACTCAGCCGCCGCCGGCGGCCCGGCGGCGCAGCCGGGGCCCGCCCTTGAAGTTCCAAGTCAACGCTGACCCCTTGAGGCTCCTCAGTGAAGATGTTCAGGGGTACTGACGTTCACAGCACTGAGGATGAGCACAATGCGACAAAGCAGCTTATTGCTGGGATTGTCTTTCATTTACTTTACACGAGCAGACGTCGAGCCTCACTGAGCTTCCTCCTCCTCCTCCCCTGTCCTCATTCCTGCTCCTGCTTCAACTCACTCCTTCCCCTCCTCTTCCTCTCCTAGTCGCAGCCCCTCACTCGCATCGTCTGTTACGAAACTCCACGTATCGCTTGTGCCCGTTGAACTTGAACGTCCACGACTTGTACTCCTGCAGCACCAGCTGCAGCTCGCACACGTGGCCCGCTACCCCCAGCCTCTTCGTCCTCTCCGTCACCACCCGCACGTTCAAGCACACGTCCCGGTACCCTCCCGACTGCCGCGGATCGTAGCTCCCGTCGAACCGGTTCTTCACCCTCATCACCTCCACCCGCTCGTCCTCCGTGATCGCATGCAGGCAGCGCGTCAGGTCCTCCAGGTCCTCGAACACGATGCACTGACGCACGATGTCCACCAGGCGCGCGACAACGCAGTCGTAGGAGCGCGAGAGCTTCTCGATGGCGCGATCGACGCTCTTGAGGTTGGCCCACTTGATGCGCTGGAGCAAGTCCGGGTTGAGCTTGGCGTCGACCCACCGCACGAAGTGCATGTCGTCATCTGAGGCGAGGATGGGGAAGCTGCCGTTGGACTTGTCTGCAAGCTGCTGCACCAAGAGCTTGAACTCGTCTTCCATCAGCATCGCTTGCATGTACAGCTGGTCAAGCGTGATCTTGGGCTGCTCTCTCAGCACATCCTTCGGCAGCATCTCACGGCAGCGACAGGCCCACCTTCGCATCGCGCTCTCTCCTCCCTGCTTCCCCGCCGGTACGACCTCGGCAGCTTCGACGGGCGTGACTCCCTGTAGAGGCACGCCAGCCCGCGGAGACGAGTTGATGGACCCGCAGAGAGAGGCGAGCGATGCGAGCTGATCCTGCACTCCCTGCCTGCCGCAGATCTCGTGCCAGATCTTCTGGTAGTGCCTCAGGTCCTCTTCGATAAACTTCCACGAGCTCTTGATTGCAATCTTCCTACTTACTTGCACAAGAATCCAGATAACGAACAAGAACGTGGGACCTCCTGGTACTTGAAACGGAAGTTTTGAGATGTACAAGTCCTGTAAGCCCTGCCCGATGAAGCACACTGTGAAGTAGAAAGGCACGTACAACATGAACCATTCTTCGTGATACTGGATGACATGCCCGAATGTCATCGACGAGGCCCCCAAGACCCACCAGTACACCGAGTAGCTCGATGATGTGCTGCTCGTCACATAGCCGACGGCTGTGATCAGCTCCATGATGCCGGGTACCCATAAGCACGCTGCGATCATGCCAAGCGCCGTCCGGTGCTGCCCCATGCTCGCCGTGATGGCGCTACCGAACGCCAGCACGAACACGGGGAAGTAGAGCAAGACGGTCCCGATGGATTGATACCAGGGGCTCCTCAGGTCGACACCGTAGTGCTTGCCCATGCTGTGCTCGGCATAAACAAACTTCTCTCGATCCGTGGGGATGCAGACAGGGACGACAGTCGACCAGGAGCACGAGGAGGCACCGATGACCCTCCAGGAGACCTCAGTCAGGTTGTCTCGATGAGCCACATCCTCTGACGCCAGCACTTGAAACCGCACAGGTTGCTCTCCAGCCACCGGGACAGGCGCAAAGAACCACCCGTTAGCTCGCAGCTCGCTAGAGAAAGTGACGATGAAGTCCTCATTCACAGCAAAGGACGAGCTCGTCAAGTCGTGGATTTCACAGCCGTTCCACATGAGACCCAGCAACGAGATCCCAGGGGCCACGACCGCCTGCGCATCCGCGGTCGACGCGATCTCAAGCGTTCGAAACCTCAGACTCCTCACAGCAATCGCGCTTTCATGGACGATGGACTTGCTAAACTCTGATGACAGGCTGAAGCAAGCCACACACGCGTACACCCCGACTAGGACAAGCAGTAGCTTGGACCATGGCTTGTACAAGGCATGGGTCACTGGTGTGCTGGTGAAGAGCACACTTGCTTGGCCTGCGTTCTTGACAGCAAACCAGACCTCTCGCAGTCTCGCTTCCAGAAAGTCTCCTGGAAAGCTGCACCTTTGCCGCAGGATGGCGTCGGTTCGGTCCAGCTCGTCGCAATCGACGGATTTGACCTCCATCTCCACGGTTTCCTCGCTGTTCGATACACGCGAGAACGCGAACAAGGACTTCAGGTACTGGAAGAAGTTACAATCGATCGAAAACAACACGACCAATCTGTTCAGCTTGCCTATCTTCCGAAGCCGTTGGATCATGAAAATATGCCTGAAGAATTCAACAAGTCTGCGATGTCTTCGGGTCTTCTTGTACCGAAGATAGCGGGAGTGCTCTGCCTCCTCCTTGATAGCGTATATCCCTCTCATCGCAAGCACAAGCTCGCACACGTGCCCCGCTACCCCCAGCCTCTTCGTCCTCTCCGTCACCACCCGCACGTTCAAGCACACGTCCCGGTACCCTCCCGACTGCCGCGGGTCGTAGCTCCCGTCGAACCGGTTCTTCACCCTCATCACCTCCACCCGCTCGTCCTCCGTGATCGCATGCAGGCAGCGCGTCAGGTCCTCCAGGTCCTCGAACACGATGCACTGACGCACGATGTCCACCAGACGACACACGTGGAAGTCATAGGTGCTGGCAAGTTTCTCGATGGCGCGATCGACGCTCTTGAGGTTGGCCCACTTGATGCGCTGGAGCAAGTCCGGGTTGTGCTTGGCGTCGACCCACCGGACGAAGTCGACGCTGTTCTGGGTGATGATGGGGAAGCTGCCGTTGGATTGCTCGGCGTAGTCTTGGACGATGTCCAGGAAGAGAGGCTTCAAGGCATTGGCCTGTGCGTAGAGTTGATCTAAAGAGTCCACCAGGGTCGACACCTTCATGCACTTGTTGATGTACATCGAGAGCATCCGACTGTGAAGCTCGACGAGGAATGGTTCTCTCTTACTCTCCAGGTTGTCAAAGCCTCCTTGGACGATGATCTCGAACTTGTTCTGTGTGTTGTATAGATGGCTGAAGCTGTGTAAAGACTCCGACCAACTGTACTGCAGAGGAACGGGGACCTGACAGCTGTCGATCTGGAACTTCTTCTTCGTCGCTGCCACCTGCGCTTTCAAGCACTCAACATCCTCTGCAAAGCTTGGAAGCTCGGTCAGCTCCTTCCACGCTTGCTCAAACTGCTCGACGTCTTGGCGTATTACCTGTCTGCCCTGGAACGAGTGCCACTCGCGGTTTCCGATCAGAAGCACGAAGACGACAATGAAAAAGATCGCCGCAGAGTTGATGGTCTGATCAATGATCCATGTGACCAAGATCTGGTAGATCCCAGCCATCAGTCCTTTCTCGAGAGCGAAATGCTCACTCAGAAGTAGAGGAGCCGGAAACAACAACAAATCCTGAACACCAACGTTAGAAGACATAGGCTCAGCAACGAGGTCTCGATTACCCCGAAAGTCTGGTACAGGACCAGGCCTTGCCGGTCGTTGTGCCAGTTCATCGTAGAGCCTCCGTACCCTCCAAGGCGAACCAGTGACGTCAGCACTATCCCCCAAGCTATCACCTGCTTCATGAGTCAGCGAAAGCCCTCTAAGACATCTACAGATCGAAAGTGCTCGCTTCACCTTGGTCGAGCCTCTCGGGCAGCGATGGTGCAGAAGAATCAAGCCTAGCAAGATACTCGCAAACATGACGACCCTCGCAATCAGCGACGAGTAGTCTGGCCATACACACCACATGTCGTGGAAGTTGAAGTCTACAACCTCCAGTCGCCTCATCGGCGTGTTGTAGATGGGAGCATTTCTGCTTTTGAGGTAGTTCATTGTCGACATGTCGTTTGATCTGACGCTCCCACAGACTCGAGAGTAGGCAATGTAGACCCAGTCCTTCCTGTCGTCCGAGCCCTCGATGAAGAAAGATACCACGTCAAGCTCCGTCGATAGATTGCTGGTGATGATGTAGAAGCCGTTGGATTGCACAGAGTCTTGAAAGCTCAGCTCGTACGTCGACCCATTCACGGCATGCGATACCCCTGGCAGTTGCTCTATCACAGCCGTGTTGCTCATGACGTCCTTGATGACATGCGGCATCCTGCAGTTCTCCACCATCAAGCCCATCCCCGCTATTCCCGGCGACTTGACGTTGGGCCATTTCGTTCCGTCCCGCAGCATCATCGCAGTGAACCTGAAGTACCGATAAGACTTGTAGTCCGCCACCTGCACCGATTTCCATAGAAAGATCTCATCCTGGTACCCGAAGATGAGCACGATGATTCCCAGGATCAGAAGGCTGAGCCTGTTGATACGCAGAAGCAAGAGCATGGAGATCGGGCGCACTGAGAGAAACACCTTCCATAGATCCCGAGCATGCAGGGAGTGCTGATATCGATCAGCGAGGTCCTGCAAGGCGTTTCCGGGTCTGGACGCGCTTGCTATCACGTATTCCTCTGCCAGGCGCGATTGTTCCTCAGAGTGAGAGTCATGGAAGATTTTCTCGGGGGGGCTGCATGCCTCCTTGCCCTCAGGCATCTTGGTAGCTCCCGGCTCGTCTTCTAGGGGAGGAAGCTTATTGCTGCGAGCAGGCGAAAGGAGAGTGTCATCTGGGAAGGCGAGTGAGGTTTCGATAGTATCCATCTTGTCACAGTAAAATCCATTTCTCAAGTAGAAATCCGCTCCATATCCTTCATGCTAAACATTTTGATCTCCACTTCTGAAGGATTTACTTAGTTCTCTCTCCTTTCATTCTCTCTCCTTTGTTCTCTCCCTTCGTTCCCACTTATGTTCTCTTCCCTCCTTTGAACCTTCTATTTCTGTACTCGAGCTCTTTCCTCACTATGTCTCTTGGTTTGTCTGTGCTCCTCCTCTTTCTAGCATCATCTCCACTGCTCGTTCTTCGTTCTCCTGCCTTCTCCTTCCCTCCACCTCCTTCGCTGCTCTGACTTCTTCCATCCCGCTCCCCAAACATGCGCAAACCATGGAATCATTACTGCGAGCTCGCTAAACCTACGGAATCTCTCTACTACCAACAGTTCTGCCTGATACATTTTAAAAAGAAAATCACTGTATTGTCTCCTAGTTAAACGCGGAGGACACCAAATATCACATAGGAATGAGAAGCCTATCAGGATTGCTGCCTTGGAAAGTCTCTAGGAGTTTTTGTTTTGAGAGTTCTGAGGCCCTTTCAGTTTCCCGAGAATCTTCTGTAAATATTTGAAATTTGACTACAAACATTTCGATAAATTATTTGAATAATTCTGAACCGTAAAGGGACAGTAATGTGACGTGACTGATCTTTTAAATGGCCTCTAGTACCCCATCCAATCCCATCCCACCCACCCCACCCAATCAAGGTCTAATAGTACCAAGGGCGTAGCGACCAAGTACCCCACCCCACCCCCTAGAGGTCTCATATGTACTATCGGACCTCCCCATTAAGACTGACCCCCAATTGGAGGGGACGTGAACGCTGCGGAAATTGACTGCCGAAAAGGTGAAAAAAACTTCAGTTTGTGTAATACAATATTTCAAATTTGATAAGATAATTCTAACCAAAAACTAACTACCTACAAATTTGCCACCTACTTCTTTGAAAAAAAACTCCTAGAAACTTTTGAAAGGCAGCAATTAAAGAGAGCTATTTTTGCTATATCAAATTTAGTGTCCTCCGGATCTCACTAGGAGACAGTTTGAAGAAGCTTCTTTTTTTTGGTCAGGTCTAGAGGAGTGGAGAACTGTTGGTAGTAGAGAGATACCGCAAGGATGGGGGTCAAAAGCGTTTGGGGATGCGCGCACAAGGAGAGGCTGAGGAAGAGGAATGAAGGAGGAACGAGGAAAGAAGGAGGAAGCGAAAGCGAGAGGAGAAGGGAGAAGAAAGCAAGACAATCAAGGAGAGAAGAAGAGAAAGAAAAGTTAGGGAGTGTGTGAGCAAACAAATCTTCACACTTGCCAATACCAAGCCTGTACACATTCCAAATTTTCCCTCGCCTTTGAGTGACAAATCCGTCGATTTCGTTTGACATCTCAGTTGTGAAGATGAAAACCCAAAATTCTTAAGACTGCCCTGGCAGTAAGATGATAACTATCGAAACCTCACTCGCCTTCCCAGATGACACTCTTCTTTCGCCTGCTCGCAGCAATAAGCTTCCTCCCCTAGGAGACGAGCCGGGAGCTACCAAGATGCCTGAGGGCAAGGAGGCATGCAGCCCCCCCGAGAAAATCTTCCATGACTCTCACTCTGAGGAACAATCGCGCCTGGCAGAGGAATACGTAATAGCAAGCGCGTCCAGACCCGGAAACGCCTTGCAAGACCTCGCTGATCGATATCAGCACTCCCTGCATGCTCGGGATCTATGGAAGGTGTTTCTCTCAGTGCGCCCGATCTCCATGCTCTTGCTTCTGCGTATCAGCAGGCTCAGCCTTCTGATCCTGGGAATCATCGTGCTCATCTTCGGGTACCAGGATGAGATCTTTCTGTGGAAATCGGTGCAGGTGGCGGACTACAAGTCTTATCGGTACTTCAGGTTCACTGCGATGATGCTGCGGGACGGAACGAAATGGCCCAACGTCAAGTCGCCGGGAATAGCGGGGATGGGCTTGATCGTGGAGAACTGCAGGATGCCGCATGTCATGAAGGACGTGGCTGTGATAGAGCAACTGCCAGGGGTATCGCATGCCGTGAATGGGTCGACGTACGAGCTGAGCTTTCAAGACTCTGTGCAATCCAACGGCTTCTACATCATCACCAGCAATCTATCGACGGAGCTTGACGTGGTATCTTTCTTCATCGAGGGCTCGGACGACAGGAAGGACTGGGTCTACATTGCCTACTCTCGAGTCTGTGGGAGCGTCAGATCAAACGACATGTCGACAAAGAACTACCTCAAAAGCAGAAATGCTCCCATCTACAACACGCCGATGAGGCGACTGGAGGTTGTAGACTTCAACTTCCACGACATGTGGTGTGTATGGCCAGACTACTCGTCGCTGATTGCGAGGGTCGTCATGTTTGCGAGTATCTTGCTAGGCTTGATTCTTCTGCACCATCGCTGCCCGAGAGGCTCGACCAAGGTGAAGCGAGCACTTTCGATCTGTAGATGTCTTAGAGGGCTTTCGCTGACTCATGAAGCAGGTGATAGCTTGGGGGATAGTGCTGACGTCACTGGTTCGCCTTGGAGGGTACGGAGGCTCTACGATGAACTGGCACAACGACCGGCAAGGCCTGGTCCTGTACCAGACCTTCGGGGTAATCGAGACCTCGTTGCTGAGCCTATGTCTTCTAACGTTGGTGTTCAGGATTTGTTGTTGTTTCCGGCTCCTCTACTTCTGAGTGAGCATTTCGCTCTCGAGAAAGGACTGATGGCTGGGATCTACCAGATCTTGGTCACATGGATCATTGATCAGACCATCAACTCTGCGGCGATCTTTTTCATTGTCGTCTTCGTGCTTCTGATCGGAAACCGCGAGTGGCACTCGTTCCAGGGCAGACAGGTAATACGCCAAGACGTCGAGCAGTTTGAGCAAGCGTGGAAGGAGCTGACCGAGCTTCCAAGCTTTGCAGAGGATGTTGAGTGCTTGAAAGCGCAGGTGGCAGCGACGAAGAAGAAGTTCCAGATCGACAGCTGTCAGGTCCCCGTTCCTCTGCAGTACAGTTGGTCGGAGTCTTTACACAGCTTCAGCCATCTATACAACACACAGAACAAGTTCGAGATCATCGTCCAAGGAGGCTTTGACAACCTGGAGAGTAAGAGAGAACCATTCCTCGTCGAGCTTCACAGTCGGATGCTCTCGATGTACATCAACAAGTGCATGAAGGTGTCGACCCTGGTGGACTCTTTAGATCAACTCTACGCACAGGCCAATGCCTTGAAGCCTCTCTTCCTGGACATCGTCCAAGACTACGCCGAGCAATCCAACGGCAGCTTCCCCATCATCACCCAGAACAGCGTCGACTTCGTCCGGTGGGTCGACGCCAAGCACAACCCGGACTTGCTCCAGCGCATCAAGTGGGCCAACCTCAAGAGCGTCGATCGCGCCATCGAGAAGCTCTCGCGCTCCTATGACTTCCACGTGTGTCGTCTGGTGGACATCGTGCGTCAGTGCATCGTGTTCGAGGACCTGGAGGACCTGACGCGCTGCCTGCATGCGATCACGGAGGACGAGCGGGTGGAGGTGATGAGGGTGAAGAACCGGTTCGACGGGAGCTACGACCCGCGGCAGTCGGGAGGGTACCGGGACGTGTGCTTGAACGTGCGGGTGGTGACGGAGAGGACGAAGAGGCTGGGGGTAGCGGGGCACGTGTGCGAGCTTGTGCTTGCGATGAGAGGGATATACGCTATCAAGGAGGAGGCAGAGCACTCCCGCTATCTTCGGTACAAGAAGACCCGAAGACATCTCAGACTGAGATACTTTTTCACATTCCTCCTTCTTGCTTTCAGGCTTCGGAAGATAGGCAAGCTGAACAGATTGGTCGTGTTGTTTTCGATCGATTGTAACTTCTTCCAGTACCTGAAGTCCTTGTTCGCGTTCTCGCGAGTATCGAACAGCGAGGAAACCGTGGAGATGGAGGTCAAATCCGTCGATTGCGACGAGCTGGACCGAACCGACGCCATCCTGCGGCAAAGGTGCAGCTTTCCAGGAGACTTTCTGGAAGCGAGACTGCGAGAGGTCTGGTTTGCTGTCAAGAACGCAGGCCAGGCAACTGTGCTTTTCACCAGCACACCAGTGACCCATGCCTTGTACAAGCCATGGTCCAAGCTACTGCTTGTCCTAGTCGGGGTGTACGCGTGTGTGGCTTGCTTCAGCCTGTCGCCAGAGTTTAGCAAGTCCATCGTCCATGAAAGCGCGATTGCTCTGAGGAGTCTGAGGTTTCGAACGCTTGAGATCGCGTCGACCGCGGATGCGCAGGCGGTCGTGGCCCCTGGGATCTCGTTGCTGGGTCTCATGTGGAACGGCTGTGAAATCCACGACTTGACGAGCTCGTCCTTTGCTGTGAATGAGGACTTCATCGTCACTTTCTCTAGCGAGCTGCGAGCTAACGGGTGGTTCTTTGCGCCTGTCCCGGTGGCTGGAGAGCAACCTGTGCGGTTTCAAGTGCTGGCGTCAGAGGATGTGGCTCATCGAGACAACCTGACTGAGGTCTCCTGGAGGGTCATCGGTGCCTCCTCGTGCTCCTGGTCGACTGTCGTCCCTGTCTGCATCCCCACGGATCGAGAGAAGTTTGTTTATGCCGAGCACAGCATGGGCGAGCACTACGGTGTCGACCTGAGGAGCCCCTGGTATCAATCCATCGGGACCGTCTTGCTCTACTTCCCCGTGTTCGTGCTGGCGTTCGGTAGCGCCATCACGGCGAGCATGGGGCAGCACCGCACCCCGCTTGGCATGATCGCAGCGTGCTTGTGGGTACCCGGCATCATGGAGCTGATCACAGCCGTCGGCTATGTGACGAGCAGCACATCATCGAGCTACTCGGTGTACTGGTGGGTCTTGGGGGCCTCGTCGATGACATTCGGGCATGTCATCCAGTATCACGAAGAATGGTTCATGTTGTACGTGCCCGTTCACTTTGCTGTGTGCTTCATCGGGCAGGGCTTACAGGACTTGTACATCTCAAAACTTCCGTTGCAAGTACCCGAAGGTCCCACGTTCTTGTTCGTTATCTGGATTCTCATGCATGTTGCCAAGAAGATTGCAATCAAGAGCTCGTGGAAGTTTATCGAAGAGGACCTGAGGCACTACCAGAAGATCTGGCACGAGATCTGCGGCAGGCAGGGAGTGCAGGATCAGCTCGCATCGCTCGCCTCTCTCTGCGGGTCCATCAACTCGTCTCCGCGGGCTGGCGTGCCTCTACAGGGAGTCACGCCCGTCGAAGCTGCCGAGGTCGTACCGGCGGGGAAGCAGGGAGGAGAGAGCGCGATGCGAAGGTGGGCCTGTCGCTGCCGTGAGATGCTGCCGAAGGATGTGCTGAGAGAGCAGCCCAAGATCACGCTTGACCAGCTGTACATGCAAGCGATGCTGATGGAAGACGAGTTCAAGCTCTTGGTGCAGCAGCTTGCAGACAAGTCCAACGGCAGCTTCCCCATCCTCGCCTCAGATGACGACATGCACTTCGTGCGGTGGGTCGACGCCAAGCACAACCCGGACTTGCTCCAGCGCATCAAGTGGGCCAACCTCAAGAGCATCGATCGCGCCATCGAGAAGCTCTCGCGCTCCTACGACTGCGTTGTCGCGCGCCTGGTGGACATCGTGCGTCAGTGCATCGTGTTCGAGGACCTGGAGGACCTGACGCGCTGCCTGCATGCGATCACGGAGGACGAGCGGGTGGAGGTGATGAGGGTGAAGAACCGGTTCGACGGGAGCTACGACCCGCGGCAGTCGGGAGGGTACCGGGACGTGTGCTTGAACGTGCGGGTGGTGACGGAGAGGACGAAGAGGCTGGGGGTAGCGGGCCACGTGTGCGAGCTGCAGCTGGTGCTGCAGGAGTACAAGTCGTGGACGTTCAAGTTCAACGGGCACAAGCGATACGTGGAGTTTCGTAACAGACGATGCGAGTGAGGGGCTGCGACTAGGAGAGGAAGAGGAGGGGAAGGAGTGAGAAGCAGGAGCAGGAATGAAGACAGGGGAGGAGGAGGAGGAAGCTCAGTGAGGCTCGACGTCTGCTCGTGTAAAGTAAATGAAAGAATATTCTATGCCGCATCCCCTCCCTGACGTCTTGCTGGTCATCTTGAGAAGCCTGGCCGCGTCCAAACCTGCTGCTCGATCTCCGTCCACTCCTGTCACTTGTTGAGCATGTCGAGACAAGTCAACGCATGTCACGACAACATTACGTAGATGTGTTGAATGTCACTTAAGCATATCATACATGGGATTGCGCATCATAATCCTCGTCATCATCATCTCCATCATCATCATCTCCATCATCATCATCTCCATCATCATCATCATGGTCATCTCCATTGTCATCGTCGTCGTCATCATCATCGTCATCTTCCTCCTCTTCCTCCTCCTCCTCCTCCTCTTCGTCATCATCATCTCCATCATCATCGTCGTCGTCAAAATCATCATCATCATCATCATCATCATCATCATCATCATCATCATCATCATCATCATCATCATATCTTCTTCTGTCTTCTCACCTTCTCACTCGGAGTCTGCAGCGCAACCTTGAGGGAGGAGAGTCAGCGGTTGCAGAAGGTTATGACTCCTCACCTGGCTCGGCAGATTTTTCCGCACATGCAGCGGCGGCTGAGCCCATCGACCAACCCAGACGCCTGAAAAAGAAGAGAAGAGAAGAGATGA
>NW_005434468.1:58804-60625 GCF_000315625.1 Guillardia theta CCMP2712
GAGGAGGAGGAGCGGAGCAGGTGGTGGTGGATGGGATGAAGAGATAAAATCGGAGGAGGTGGTGGTAGTAGGTAGGAGGTGAGAAGGTATCGGGTAGATAGGAGGAGAGGTGGTGGTAGATAGGAGGAGAGGTGGTGGTGGATAGGAGGAGAGGTGGTGGTGAATAAGAAGAGGATAGGAGGAGAGGTGGTGGTGAATAAGAAGAGGAGGGGAGGGGTCCACCACCTCTTGAAGCGACTGCGTCCTATGTGTCCTCGCACACATTTCTGCAACCTGATCGTTGAGACGAGCATCAAGCTTTCAGCTCGCATCCACTCCCTGTCACCTGATCAGTGCTCCTCCCTCCTTCCCTCCTCCCTCCCTCCTTCTCACCTGATCAGTGCTCCTCCCTCCTTCCCTCCCTCCCTCCCTCCTTCTCTGTCCCTCCTTCCCTCCTTCCCTGCCCCTCCTGGTCCTCTTTCTCTGTCCCTCCTGCTTCTGCTCCATCTCCATCTCCATCTCCATCTCCATCTCCATCTCCATCTCCTGCTCCTTTTCTGCCCTTCCTTCCCATCCCTCTCCTCCTCCTCCTCCTTAGATTTCTTGTGTTGCTCTTGCTAATCCTCGAATCCTTCAGCTCCCACTCTCACCCTCCACCTTCTCTTCCACTCCCCTTCCTCTTCCTCCTCCCTCCTCGTTCCCTCGTCAGTCTCCTCACCTGTACAGGAAGCCGACGTACATGCGCCTGTTCTCCTCCGGGATCGAGGCCAGAGGGAGGACGGAGAGCGCAAGAGCCGAAGACAAGTCGATGAGGGAGCGCAGGCGCGCAGACTGGACGTTGAGCTGAGAGTTGCTCTTGCGGAGATGCTCGCTCACAGCGTCGCATCTCAAGGGTGACGAGTCAGGACGGGCGATCGACTTCCTTCTCACCTCTTGTTCAGCTGGACAACCGTCTCTTCCAGCTGCTTCTTCTGGGATGACAAGCTGGCAATGACCTCGTTGAGCTCGTCGACCGCGTCTGACTTGCTCTGCAGTGCTGTCTCCCACTTGCCGATCTGACGGGGAGGAAGCGGGAGTGAGCAGCCCACAGAGAGAGAAGATCGTCAAGGGATGAAGCACCTGCTTCATCAACGAGTCGTTCAACCTCGACAACTTCGCGATCTGTCAAGTTTTCGTCACTTCATCTCCATCGACACGGGCATGAACATCGTCGTCGTCATCTTTTCATCATGTCATCGTCATCACATTGTTTTTGTGTTTGTTTTTGTTTTTGTTGGTGGTGATCGTCGTCAATCACAATGACAACATCATCACTATTACTATCTCCTTTATCATTACAACCATCATCATCATCGTCATCTCCTTCTCCATCATCATCATCATCGTAACCATCTCCATCTCCATCATGGTCATGTCTTATCTCGGAGATATTCGGGAGCATTACCTTCTTCTCTTTGTTCAGCAGTCGTTCTTCTTCGCTCTTGATATCCTTTGCCTCCTCCTCCAGCACCCGCAGACCCTCTTTCACCTCGAGATACTCCAACTGCACCTGATTCATAAATCTCAAACATTTACAGCGAGAGGACAACATGTTTGAATACAACGACGTCTTCCACATCATCTTTGTCATCAGCAAGAGCAAGAGCAGGAACAAGGGCAAGAGCAGGAGCAGGAGCAGGAGCAGGAGCAAGGAGCAAGGAGCAGGAGCAGGAGCAGGAGCAGAGCAGGAGCAGGAGCAGGAGCAGGAGCAGGGAGCAGGAGCAGGAGCAGGAGCAGGGAGCAGGAGCAGGAGCAGGGAGCAGGGCAGGGCAGGAGCGAGGAGCAGGAGAACATGACTAGTTC
>NW_005434468.1:61075-63343 GCF_000315625.1 Guillardia theta CCMP2712
CTGTCTTCCATGCACCTTCCCTCGCTTCACGTGTTGTTCAGTTCCAGCAAGTTCAGCTTTCGAGTCATGTCATCTTCACTCGCGGGATGAAGGAAGTCGATCTTGTCTGTTAGATGACCGTCATCTCCGTTCATGATTTGCAGGTTGTCCTGGAGGATATCGTCGATGTGAACAAACTCCTGGAACCTCGCATGAGCCTCTCCTCCTCCTCCCCCCCTCCCTCCTCCTCACAACGTCCGAGTCACTCCCTTCGCTCCTCTTCGTCTCCTCAAGAGCATGCTTGTCCACGATCGACTTATACGCAGCTGCAGCAGAGGATGAGGAGGAGAAAATCGATAGCTCGCAGCTGACCAAGTTCGTTCTGAAGGACAAGGAGGATAGAGGGAAGAACCTCTCGCGACTTCTCATCCGAGCAGACGCGCCATCGCAGGAGGGGCTCACTCTGAAAGCGAAGCTCTCGCAGGCGGAGCTTTTCGTTCTCCTGGTTGATCTTCGTCGTCTTGCGCAAACTCGTCAGAGGAGGAGGAGGGTAGAGGATCAAGAGCAGGGGAATGAAGAGCACAGAGGAGGGAGGAAGGCAAGGAAGGAGGAGGAGGAGGAGGAGGAGGAGGAGGAGGAGGAGGAGGAGGAATAACAATAAGATTGAGCAAGAACAAGAGCAAGAGCAAGAGCAAGAGCAAGAGCAAGAGCAAGATAAGACCTTGTCGAGGAGGGAGTGGACGCTGCTGTACTTGTTCATGAGGTTGAAGAGCTCTTCGTTGCTCTCATACATGATGACTCGCTTCTTGAGCACAAACACCAACTTCTCCAGCGCCTTCAGCTTGTCTTGCAGCAGCAGCATGGTGTCTATCCCCTCCATCACGGTAGCAGGAGAGGACATGGCGCTTCTTGTCGTCTCGTTCAGCGTGTCCTCTCGCTCCTCCCTGTTCTTTCTCAGCAACGTCGCCATCTCCGACTGCTTCGCGATCAGAGATGGGCTGCTCGGGCGCGAGGTGGAGGAGGCAGGATGTTTGTCCAGCTCTGCGGGAGGGACGATTGCGATCTCGTGTTCCTCTGATCCGCCCTTCATCGTGCCGCTGTAACGGAGGATGGCAGCATTGATATCCCTCAGGCTTGCTTCTATCTCTGTCTTGTTGACAACCTCTGCGATGATGTGAACTCTCTCATACATCTTCAGCTTCTCCACCATCTCCACCATCTGCTCCTGCAGCAGCATGTTGTGCTCCCTCACCTCCTCGAGCTCCTCCGCCAGCGCACGGGAGGAAGCATCAGCGTTCTTCCTTGACGCGTCCACATTCTCCAGCGCGTCGACAACGGCAAGAAACGTTTCCTTGTCAGCGCTGGGCGTCTTGGCGAGAGAGGACAGCTGTCTCAGTCTCGCGCAATGGTCCTCAAGGTTGCTTAACTTAGGAGTCTTTGCGCTCTTCGGCCGGATGGAGCTGGAGGGTCGCAGGGGCGCTGAGAACGGCCTTCTTGTCGCTTGCATGGCTGTGGGAGGATACTAGTGAACACGGCTCGATGCCATTCTTGCGCCTTCCTTCCTACATGTCAGCGATAAGAAGGCAAGGAGGAAGAGGATGGGAAAACAACGGGGCAGAACGGAGCAGGCAACAATGACTTGCATCATGAACAAAAAACCCTTTCGTTTACCTCCTGCTTTGCTTGCCCCTGCCCCTGCCCCTGCTCCTTCTTCTACGGCTCAGATCCTTTCTCTCACGCTGCTTCCTTGTGGACATGCAATCGATGAATATCATTTCAACCATGCCCCTTGGAGGATGAACAATCACTTGGATCCTTCTACCAGAAACAAAGTTTTCTGCTCCTGCTCCTGCTCCTGCCCCTGCCCCTGCCCCTGCCCCTGCCCCTGCTCTCCTGCTCCCGCTCCTGCTCCTGCTCCTGCATATCTACATCTACACGCCTCCATGCCCAACGGATTGGCCTTCTCGATCACCCCTACTCTGACCGCTTCTACAACCCCACCTGACTTTCTCCAGCCCCCCTTCGAAGTACCCTACCCTACCTTTTTCCATGAAAACTTAGTCAATCACCCACCTTCCAGTACGTACCCCCTCTTGCCCCCCCCCCCCCCCGTTCCTAGGCAGAGTCGGGATGGAGGGCTCTTGAGGGGACTCGAAGACGTACATGGATATCGAACATGCCATGCAGCAGACCCATCTGGGAGCAAAGAATAAGATGACGCTACACATTGCTGTACTTGCCTGCACTTCTGATCCTACATGGATGTCACTGCAGCACTGAGTCGAGATG
>NW_005434468.1:63443-64705 GCF_000315625.1 Guillardia theta CCMP2712
GCCCCCCCCCCCCCCCCCCCTGTTTTACTCGGCAACCACCCCCTTGTGAAGTCAACCGGCGACTCAAACTACCCGGTCGGGGCCCGGGTCTCACTGAGCCGGCCCGGCCGCGGGCCGGGCTCACTGCGGCTGGCGCGGCCCGGCCGCAGTCACGAGTTGAGCGCGGCCCCACACTTACTGCCAGAAGACTTCTTTACTCAAGTCAGTGAGGGCAAACATTGAACCGTGTCCAAACGAACTTAGGCTAGTCCGGGAGTCCGATCTGATCGGAACAGTCACTGGCCTGAGTGACCGGGTGCCGCCAGCGGCCAGGCCGCCACTGTACTACGGTAGGACGTGCCACGGTCACTGCTCACTAGTAACGGCGGCGGTCCGATTGGCGCACGGTCCGCACTAAGTAGGACTCCATCTCAGTCATACACAAGCTAGTTCCGGATTAATCACGGCCGGGCAAGTCACTAGTATCGAAACTTGAAAGTTTCCGAGTCCGAGTCCGAAGTTCAGTGCGGCTGAGTCACGGTTGCCGCCGTGGCCGTGAATCGGGGCCAGTGGGCCGCCCGGGCTGCAGCCGGGCTGCAAGTGGCGGCCGCGGGCACTGCGGCAGCCTCAGCAGTGACGGTCCGACAGGCTCACCGTGACGGCGGTGACTGAACGGCGCGGGCCGGCGGGCCTGACCGTACCGGACGGTTACGAATTGAACTCGGAAGTAGAAACAAGCGTAACGGTCAAGTTTTCGTCATTTCAGATGCCAGCCAATTGAAAATTTCATGTTGTTTGATTTGAAGTGTATTTATTTGTAATTTTGAAAATTACCCTAAAAGATTGAATTTTTGCCTCAATCTTACCCATTCGCTCGTGCACTTGAACCTATCACCCCCACCTCCCTCTCACTTGACCCACCCTGAATTTCCCCTTCTGGTACCCCTAGTCAGACCAGGTTTTTGACCAGGGGTGCTGATACCACCCTAGTAGTATCCTATTTGCAAGCTGTTGCAAGGGTATTATCAATTCAGTGGGTAGGGGTGCATTCAAACTCTCTAAATAACCGGGTACTTCAAAAGATAAAAAGGGGTAGGGGTAATTCAAGTAGGGGTTCTTCCAGAGGGGTGGGGTAGGTGGACATAGAAGGCATCATCGCTAGGTGTGATGAAGCGTTGAGTCCATGGAGGAGGAGGAGGAGGAGGAGGAGGAGGAGGAGGAGGAGGAGGAGGAGGAGGAGGAGGAGGAGGAGGAGGAGGAGGAGGAGGAGGAGGAGGAAGATG
>NW_005434468.1:65014-72082 GCF_000315625.1 Guillardia theta CCMP2712
CTCCTCTCCTCTCCTCCTCCTCTCCTCTCCTCTCCTCTCCTCTCCTCTCCTCTCCTCTCCTCTCCTCTCCTCTCCTCTCCTCTCCTCTCCTCTCCTCTCCTCTCCTCTCCTCTCCTCCCCTCCTCTCCTCTCTTCTCCTCTCATCCCTTCTACAGGCCAAGGGCTTGTCCCAGAAGGATTTCGCGAGCAAGATGATGGTTCCCCCCAAGACTGTGCAGGACTACGAGAGCGGGAAGGCGATCCCCAACAACCAACTTATCGCTAAGATGGAGAAAGTCCTTGGATGCAAACTGCCACGTGCCTCCAAGTAGAGCAGAACGAAGACGATGATGGCGATGATGATGACAAGAACAACAAAGAGCGTCTGATCTGATGTTAAAACAATTCAGAGATGTTCACCTGTACATCGTTCGTCTTCATCTTGAAAAACTAAATCTTTTTTTTCTTGTCTGCATTCCTCCACACGAAGTTGTTTGCTTGTTTTGTGTCCTTCCAGGCATTCCGCACACCAAGAGTTGTCGAGGAGAAGGGTGAGGAGGAGCAACTTGTGGTACGTTGCTGTTGGAAAAGCAGCAGTGAACAAGCAGGAGAAAGGTTGAAGAGAAAGGCACATGCTAGGACAATGAAACATCGTCGAAACGACAAGGTAGGCAAGGAGATCACATCATTATTGATGTAGATGTTGATTCAATGAAATAATGAAAATGTTGAAAGATTGTAACCGCAAGAGAAAGGATACACAAGATGCAGCAAAACTCCATCTGCTCTCGTCGCTGCACTGTTCGACAAATCTCCAGCCCTCCTCCTTCCTCTGTCTCTTCTTTCACCCCCTCTCCTCCTCCTCCTCCACCCTCCATGTTTGTCTGATCTCCCTCCTCCTCCTCTACCACTCTGATCCAGTGAACCCAGCGTTCAGCACCTGCCTCCCTCCCGCCATCACCCCCTTTGCGTCTCTCGTCCAAACCTCCGACCCAGTCGTCTGCAGCCGCAGCACTCGACCGACTTCGTCGCTGATGTTTATCCCCTGCTGCCTCGCTGTGCTCTCCAGCCTGTGCGCCTCCTCCACCGCCTCCCCCATGAGCTGGTACCTCGGCTGCAGCAGCCCCACCGTCCCTGCCAGGCAGGACCCCATGGCGATGCCGATGCGGCAGGCGAGGGGGACGTGGAAGTCAAGACCTGCCTGCTCGACGATGTCGATCATGTCGGACGCGAGGGCAACCATCCTCTGACAAACCTCCCGCTCGCTCTCTCCGTCCACCCAGCACGCGCACACGTATGCGTCTCCTATCGTGTCCATCTTGAAGAGCTGACGCGTCTGGACCGCCGAGTCAAAGCGGGAGAATACAGAGTGAACGAGCATGGCGAGCTGCATGACTTCCATCTTTGAGCTGAGCTCCGTGTAGTTGCACAGGTCCAAGTAGAGGACGGCAGCTCTACGGGTGGAGCAGGGGACGTGGCCGAGCAGGAGAATCTGCCGAGCGACGTCGATGGGGAAGAGGTCGCAGAGGATCTTGAGGATAGCCTTGTTCTCCAGCTTGCGGTGCTGAATCATCCGCCAGCGTTCGCGCTCGAGGAGGAGGGAGTTTCTCACCTGGATGTAGCTGAAAGTGGCGCAGGCGAGGGGGAGGAAGACTGTGTTCCAGCTGGCCCGATGCTCGAGGAAGGAGAGGACGAGGGAGGGGACGACGACGACGACGGAGAGGAGGAGGTGCTCGCGGGAGGAGAGCGAGGAGTGGATCAAGTTGAAGCAGGTGAAGGCAGGAGCGAAGACAAGCATCCATCCCGTCGCCTTCACCGCCATGGATGAAGCGGCCATCAGCAGCGTGTAAAGCACGTTGTACCCCGTGAGCATCCTCTTCCAGAAGCGGAGCTTACCGTGCGCCTCCTCCTTCCCCCGCAGTGTCTGCAAGGAGCAGACGCCCAGGATGGCCGCCATGGAGGCGACCGCGAGCTTCTGCGACAGGATGAACAGCCGCTGCGCCCTCCTGTCCTCCATCCTCTTGAATCCGTCGAGCTCGCAGATGCTCAGGAAGGTCACTAGGATCCTCATCAAGTTCCCCACCATCGCCATCAGCAGCTTCTTTTCCTCCAGGTGCTGCCGCTCTGACCAGAACTGCCGCTCAGTCGCAGCGTCCAAGAAGGAGAAGGAGGAGGAGATCTGCAGCTTGTCGTACATGGCGGTCTGGTAGTCGTCCCCCACGAAGGATCTCCATGCTCCCATCTTGGATGAGGAGGACCCTCCTTCCATCGACTCGCTCGACCTGCTCGCCACCTTTCTCCCCTCCTTGAACTTCACTGGCGCCTTCCTGACCTCCTCCTCCTCCTCCTCCTCCTCCTTGCGACGGAACTCACCCTCGACCCGCCTCCTCCTCGGCGGCTGCTCGCAGGGATCGGCGAGCAGCCTCCTTGAGAGCGAGTCAGGCTGCGTGCTGAAGGATCTGGACAAAGGAGAAGACATCTTCCTGTCCCTCGCTCCATCCTCAACTTCCACGTAGAACGTCTTCATCCTCCCCTTCCCTTTGATCGCCTGCATCCCCCGGCACACGCAGCTGATCCCCTCCTGCCTCCCAGCCATCAGCACCTGCACAAACTTCTCCGTCGCCTGGATCTTGGAGGGCTCCGAGGACGCGCACATTCTTGCTGCTGTGTTGACAGGGTCCCCGAACAGACAGTAGAACCTCCGCTGCTGCCCCACCACCGCCCCCGCCACCTCCCCCATGCTCACTCCCACCTTCGCCCACAGCGGCTCGCCGCTTCTCGTCCTGAACTTCTTCGCCGTCTCCACAAACTTGGCTGCCAGGATCACCATCCTCCTTGCCGTCGACCGCGCGTACGCCTCGATGTTCACTGGGTCCTGGAAGGGATACGCCGAGCGAGGGCACGCGACGACGTACTGGTCGACAACATGGTGGTACTTGAACATGCCGAACTGATCCACGAGGTCGTCAAACTCGCCGTAGACATTGTTGAGCATGTCGTAAAGCTCCTTGGTGCCGAGGTAGGATGAGGCGGAGGAGCCGCGAGCGGCGGGGGAGAGGCTGACAAACATGATGATGCAGAGGTCCATCGCCTTGCCCACCATGTCGTGACTGTCCTGGTCCTTGAGACGGGAGTGAAGCGAGCGGGGGATCAGCGTGCAGAGGAGGCGATCGGTATGATCCGTGAGCTTCTTCAGCGACGCCTCCTGGTGAAACTCCTCGCTGGCGTTGGAGAGGCGAGAGGAGCAGACGAGCACGGTCATCATCGAGAAGACGCTGTGTAGCAGCACTCCTGTCCACAGGTGGAACAGATCCGCTCCCACCGCTCCTCCCACCACCAGCAGGATCACCAGCTCCAGCAGCGCGAGCACAACTGCCGAGATCACGTCGACTCCGGCGGATGTGGGGAGGAACATTCCAAGCATGAGGTAGTGGATGAACGAGTCGGGCAGGAACATCCTCGGCACACAGCTCCTCTCCTCGCAGTCGAACTTCGCGCAGTCCGAGAAGGAGACGTTCACGTCGCATCTCCTCGTCCATGAGAGGCCGTCGCCGAAGTCCAGGGAGAGGAGGACGGGAGGGTGGCAAGACTTGGAGCTGGAGAGCGCCAGGTCCTCCACGACGCGCCTGCATACCTCCAGGAGGAAGAGGAGGCTGAAGACTGAGGACACCTGCACCCCCCACTCCCTGACCCGACTTCCATCCTTGAACACTCTTGGTATGTAGACGATGAGCATGAACCATGAAATGAGCGAGGAGAGGAGGAGGAGCGAGGCCTGTACCCAGCGGAGAGGACGCGCTCCCTGGCATCCCCCATCAACGAGGACTACGATGCAGCAGGAGGCGTATCCCAACACGCAGCCTGTCAGCTGCCTTTGAAACCTGGGCATGTTCTGCTTGAAATCGCTCTCTAGGAACTCGAACTGAGCGCTCTCCGCCTCCCCGTCCTTGATGACTCGGGAGGTGAGACGGGAAAGCAGAGACATCTTCGCTGGGATGGCAGTCTGAGAGATTTCTAGCTGTGCCTCACTGGCAGGGAAAGAGCATGCCCAACCGCCTCCTCCTTCACAATGTTGTGGTATAGATTCAAAATCTCGGCTGGTTCGTCAAAAAGCTCTCAGATAAAGCTCAGAGGATCTCCCTTTGCATGCAGTGGAACTTTGAACAGAGACGCTTCTACATAGTCAGAAGCGTTTCCAAACTATCGAATTCCTCTTGCCTTCCTTATTGGCACAGAAGCATTCCTGTGAAATCTTGACCTTGTTTGCTGTTGTTTGAGTTTTTCTTCAGCTCGTTCTCTTTCTCCTTCCTGTTTTCCGTTTGCTGTTTCCCGCTCTTTGGTGAACGTTTTCGCTCCTCCTCCTCCTCCTCCTCCTCCTCCTCCTCTCTCTCTCTCTGCCCCCTTTCCCTTTCCCCTTGAGAGTCCTCGAGGATATGATAACCCTGTAAGCCAGTCAGTCAAAATAGTTTACGATATTGTTCTCCTATATTTCAAAATTACATACAAATATTGAAAATATGTTGCAAACTTGGGTATTTCCCTTCAAACATCATATCCATAGAAAAAAAATTCACTTTAAAAATAGTTTTTGTTTCATAAAAGTAATTATAGAAACATATCTCGTACACCATTTCTGGTAGGGTACACTCCTTGGTGCCAAGAATAGCATATATAATATTTTAAATTTAAAAGTCGTCGGGGTATGGGCCCAAACGACATGTTTTCCCCTCTTCCGCAAATTTCAATTTTGGTACTGAAAACCATGTATCATATTTCAAAATAAAATACAAGAGTGAACATCTGTTCCGGTACGGGCTTTAAAAGTCACGGTCCGATCACGGGGTGCTACTCCGGCCGCGGGGGCCTTCACAGGCTCAAACTGGCGGCGGCCCGATCACTAGTACCCGGCCGGGTCAGTTCACTCAAAGTAATTGAAAGTTGTAGGTTTCAGTGATGCGGCCCGGATGGTGCGGCGGCCCGCCGGTTCAGGCCCGATCTGAGTGGCCCGGCGCCTCAGGCCCTCCGGGCGGTTCCGGGGCGGCCGCAGTGAACTCCGGGACTCGCCGGGCGAGCCGGACTCGTCGGCGGCAGTCACTCGGAGCGGCCACGCCGCCGGCCCGAAGTTCCAAAGTTCCCGGAAGTTCCGGGCCCGGGCAAAGTTGGAAGCCGAGTCAGAGTCACGGCGGACTCGGCGATCTCGGACTTTATAACGGTCTGTAACGGGTTTTGGGGCCACGTAATTTCTGGTACCAGGCTTGCTTCGCTTGCTTTCTTGCTTACCCCACCAGGGGACCCCCTGGTTTACCACCCACCCCATAAAATTGCAATGGATAAGTCGGAAGTGTTAGGGATGTGGTATTTTTACTATGAGAATAATTATACTTTATTGTGACCTTGGTTCCTTGGTTTCTCCCTTCATGCAGATACCCACCCCACCCCCCTCGAAGAACCGTTTGAAGCGAACAGAAGACACGTCCCTTCATTTACTACCCTACCCCCTCACTAACCACTTTACCACCCCCTTCATACCATCTTCCGACATCTCCTTACCACTTATTAACCACCCCCCTTTTCCATGGGTCTCATAGAGGGTCTCAAACTTCACCTACCCCTACAGGACCCATATGCTACAAGTACCCCTACATTAGCATAGGAAAGTACCCCACCCAATGCTTAGAATGCTCCAACGGTCCTTCATGATGTACCCACCTTCAGGACCGGCCCTGCCATCTATTAACGTCCAGGTACCCCCATGTGCATTACTCCCACCCCACCATACACCTAAACTTGTAACCCCTACCCCCCTTCTAGATCTTAAAACAACCACAAACCACTCAAATACCGGTCCTTCTCAAATCAAATACCCACCCTTGGGAATAAGGAACACCTCTACCAATCCCACCCACCCCTCGATTAGACTTACACCTAAGTACCTCCAGATATGATCACCCCTACCGACGACTCACCACCCGTCGAGTTAATCCGACTACCCACTCCCTCACGCACCATGACCCTACCCCCCCTCCCTGTAGTATTACGCCTCTGTATAAACCCCGTCCTGCGTCTGTTCCTCAGCTTCGTTGCTGCTCCTGCTGCATTGCGCTGTAGTTGTAGCTCACCGCGTCTTGCTCCCATCGTCCGCCCTCCCTCCTCCTCAACCACCCTCACAAGCTTCTGAGAACTTCTTCCTTCATCAAGTCAGCTAGCAGCGAAAATGCCGGCGATCTTGACCCGTCCCATCATGAGCAACGCTGTCAGAACCTTGTCCAGGGTTCAGATCCGTTTCTTCAGCAGCACATCCGGTCTCTTGTCTAAGAAGATTGTCATTGTTGGTGGTGTTGCCGGCGGTGCCTCTGCAGCTGCTCGTCTCCGCAGGTTGGACGAGAACGCTACCATCACTGTCTTCGAGAAGGGACCCTTCGTGTCCTTTGCCAACTGCGGTCTCCCCTACTACGTCGGAGACGTCATCAAGGATGACAAGGATCTTGTTCTTGCAACCCCTGCTCTCTTCAAGAACCGCTACAAGATTGACGTGCGAACTCAGAACGAGGTGGTCAAGATCGACACGAAGGCCAAGACTGTGGAGGTAAAGGATGTAGCTAAGAACACGACCTCTACCGAGAGCTACGATGCTCTCGTGCTTGCTCCTGGTGCCTTCCCCATCCGCCCTCCTCTTCCCGGCATCGACCTCCCCGGAATCTTCCTCTTGCGCACCATCCCAGACAGTATGCAGATCCGTGCTTGGATGGATCAGTACAAGATCAAGCGCGCGGTGGTTGTGGGCGGAGGCTTCATTGGCCTTGAGACCGCTGAGAACCTCGTGCATCGCGGGATTGAGGTGACCATTGTCGAGATGGGAACTCAGATCCTCCCTCCCATGGATCCAGGTGCCTCCCTCAAGTCTTCTTTCGCTTGCTTGTACTGACGCATATGGGTCGCAGAGATGGCTGAGGTCCTTCACGAGCATTGCAAGGCCAAGGGCGTCAACCTCTGCTTGGGCGATGGCGTCGCCGGCTTCTACAAGACTGACACCGGCCTTGAGGTCGCTACTCAGTCGGGCGCTCGCTACCCATGCGACGTCGCCATCCT
>NW_005434468.1:72250-73445 GCF_000315625.1 Guillardia theta CCMP2712
GGTTCCCTTGGCCGGGCCTGCGAACCGTCAGGTGAGATGCGGTAGTGTGAGGTCGGGGAGGGGAAGCTGACTGGGAGTGCTCAGGGTCGCATTGCTGCCGACGTGATCAACGGGCGATCGAGCACCTTCCGTGGTGTGCAGGGCACTGCTGTGTGCGGAGTGTTCGACAAGGTGGCGGCGTCGACTGGAGCGAGCGAGAAGACGCTCAAGCGGTACGGGATCCCCTACGAGAAGGTCTACCTTCACCCCAACAACCATGTCGGCTACTACCCCGGAGCCAAGATGATTCACTTCAAGCTTCTCTACAGCCCCAAGGACGGAAAGATCCTCGGAGCTCAGGCGATCGGAGAGGCTGGCGTGGAGAAGCGTATCGACGTCGTTGCCATGGCGATCCAGCAGGGCATGACGGTGTACGACCTGGAGGAGTCAGAGCTGTGCTACGCTCCTCAGTTCGGAGCTGCCAAGGACCCTGTCAACTTCGCTGGCTTCATCGCTTCCAACAGCCTCCGGGGCGACTCTCCGATCGTGCATTGGGACGCCATCATCAAGGGGGAGTGCGACCCCAACCACGTGCTGGTGGACGTGCGAACCAAGGAGGAGATCAACCTCGGCATGTACAAGGGCGCCAAGCACATCCCCATCGACGAGATGCGCGCGCGCATGTCCGAGCTGCCCAAGGACAAGCCCATCTACCTCTACTGCGGGGTTGGCCTGCGCGGATACAACGTGGTGCGCATGCTGAAGCAGAACGGATATCAGGCGTACAACGTGCCGGGAGGATGGAAGACGTACGCGTACGTGTCCAAGTGTGTCAAGTAGACCAGCGTCTCACCCTCTCCTTATCTGACAGAATACAAAAAGATTTGATCCTTCTACCCTTCATCGTCTACCTCTCCCTCCCCCTTCCCTCCTGCCTCCTTCTCCTGCCCTCCCTCTCTCTTCTCCCTGCTCCTCTGGCCTGTCTTCGCCTGTCCTTGCTCTGATTGGCTCCAACACTTCAGCTCAGCATCCTGCGATATACCCCGCGATCTTGCCGGTCAGCCTTCGCCAGCTTCACCTTGAGCTGCAACAAGTGGACTCAGGTCAGAGGAGGAGGAAGGGAAAGAGAACAAGTCAATCGATGGCAAGGAAAGAAGGAGGGACAAGGACGAATGAGGAAAGGTTTACCCTCCGAATTTCTTCCTTCGCTGCTGCA
>NW_005434467.1:0-1218 GCF_000315625.1 Guillardia theta CCMP2712
TCATTTGTTCGGAGAGATATCATAATGCCAATCAAATACAAAATACATGTAATCTGCAATTTTGTCGGATATCCATGAATCAGATGGCTGCCATGCAGATCGGATGGTATCATTCCAAAGACACCACCATTCCGTCCTCAAGCCTCCCCGTCGTCTGAGGTGCATTGCTTTCTGTCACAGGGCGCGCTGATCCGCAAAATGGTTCTGTTTCCAATCCAATCTCTACTATGATCAGCACTCTTTTACGTGTACCCGTCTGAGCCTTGTCTCCCTCGTTACCGCATTTCCTCCTCTTGCTTTCTGGTTCGACAATTGACGGGACTGTGGCAAACCATGTTCTACCTGCCCTCAAATGCAAGACCAGCCATTCAGTGTTGGAGGTTCAAATCTTTTGCGAACGCCGATACCATGCACAGGTTGACATCCAGATCCTGTGACACCAGCCCTGAAATGACGTCGAACAAGTATTTCGGGGCAAGAGGAGAGGACAAGCTCTTGAACTCCGCTCCACCTTTCCACCTCTGCTTGTATGAAAAAGTCGGCCCTGCGAATGTGCCGTCCCTGCCCTGTATATCTTTGTTACGTGTATAAAAGCCCAAGACAGCGGAGCTTGTCCTTCTCCCTCAGCACATCCTCCCCGCATGTCTCTACAACATACCGCAGCACCTCCAAGTGCCCTCCGAGACTCGCCCAGTGCGCGCATGTCTTGCCGTACTTGTCCTTCTCCCTCAGCACATCCTCCCCGCATGTCTCTACAACATACCGCACTACCTCCAAGTGCCCTCTGAGACTCGCCGTATGCGCGCATGTCCTGCCGTGCTTGGCCTTCTCCCTCAGCACCTCCTCCCCGCATGTCTCTACAGCATACCGCACTACCTCCAACTGCCCTCCCTCACTCGCCCAGTGCGCGCATGTCCAGCCGTCATTGTCCTTCTCCCTCAGTACCTCCTCCCCGGATGTCTCCCCAACATACCGCACTACCTCCAAGTGCCCTCTGAGACTCGCCCAGTGAGCGCATGTCCTGCCGTCAAAGTCCTTCTCCCTCAGTACCTCCTCCCACGGATGTCTCTACAGCATACCGGAGTAGCTCCAACTGCCCTCCCTCAGTCGCCCAAGTGCGCCGCATGTCTTGCCGTGATTGTCCTTCTCCCCTCAGTACCTCCTCCCCGCATGTCTCACCAACATACCGGACTAACTCCAAGTTCCCTTTCAGCACTC
>NW_005434467.1:1394-4438 GCF_000315625.1 Guillardia theta CCMP2712
TTCTTCCTCTACCGTCTTCAGCACCTCCACATGCCCATACTCCCCCGCCCAGTGTACCATCGTCTTCCCTTCTTCGTCCTTCGCTCCTACCTCTGCTCCTGCCTCTATCAGCTCCCTCATGCTCCCCGCCCTCCCCAGCATCCCCGCTACATGCAGCCCTGTCCTCCCGTCCTCCGTCCGCTCGTCCATGTCGTACCCGCCCGCCTTCAGCAGCCCGATCAGCTCCCCCTGTCCTCGTACCACCGCCGTCACTGTCGACGGCTCCCCGTGCTGGCCCGACCTTGACATCGACAAGCCGTACATCCCGCACAGCCTCTTGCTCTGCTCTCGTCTGCCGTCATCGCCTGCTGCAGTCCGCGAGCTGATCTCGTACATCAGACCCGCCATCGTCTTCCAGTACACTGACTGCATCGGCTCTCTCGCAAGGGCTTTACATTTCCTGTCTCCTTGAGTGTCTTCGATCCAGTGCCTGAGCTTGTTGATCGCCATGTCCTTGACTCGGTTCGACAGCTCGATCGCCTCCTTGTATCTTGACTCGTCGTTGTACCAGCCCGACTCCCTCGCCCTGCTCGCCTCCACCAGCCCCCAGCACTCCTCCACGATCGATTGTACAAGACCCTGATGGAGCTTGAACCAAGAGTCAGCCGTTGCTGTCCTGAGCCGCTCCTGGATCCTCCCCTCCCACCCCCTCACGTCTCGCTCTACCTCCCTCGCCAGGTTCTCCATCAGCCCTACGTACAGCTGCTTCCTCTTCCCCACAAAGTCCTCGATCGTCAAGCTCATCGTGTTCGCGTTGATCTTCAGCTCCAGCACCTTCACCCGCCTCCCCTCTACCTCCCTGTACCGCGGCGTCTTCACCACCTCCAGGTACGACAGCGGTGGATACAGCATCTCCCCCTCCCCCGGATACTGAGACACAAACGTCAAGCTCGCCCCCCGGTCGATCGCCCCGCAGCTGATCTCGAACACGATCGACTCTCCCTCCTCCCCGGCGTACTGCATCGCCGTCCTGACGTCTGTCGTCGTGCTCAGCAGCCCGTACTCGACTCCTCCGGACACCCCGAGCTTGTCCTCGTTGAGGAAGCTCTCCGGCAGCTTCAGGCCTTTCAGTCCAATCCACACTTGCCGATCATCGGGCAGAGGCGTGTGACGAGACAGCTTGACGATGCCGCTGACGATGCAGTGGATGGTCGTCGTGTACTTGTTGGGGAGCTTGTTGGAGTCTCGGAGGAGCTCGTTGGGAGCTCGAAGAACAGAGTTGTACTTGAAGTACATCGGCCCTGTCATAGCAAGCCTCTTGTCAGCCTTCTCACGCTCTCTTGCTCCTCTCTCCTCCCCCATGCTCCTTCTCCCTCTCTCGCTCTATCTCTCTCTTACCTGTGTAGAGCTGCAGCGCGATCAGCTCCGCCTCCTGTAGCCCCGCCTTCATCGCCGTGTCCAGCCCCTTCAGCTCCTCCATCCCTCGGATCACCCGCGTCCCGTCCGACAGCCTCCGCCTCCTCTCCGGGTCTGTGACGTTGAGCCACTCCTCCTTGGCTGTCGTCCTGATGTTGTAGTTGCTCGTCGTGAACGCTTCCTCCGCGTCCTTGCCCTTGCAGTGCTCCTCCTCTATCGCCTTCATCAGCTCTGTCTGAGGTAGCCCGATCCGCTCCATCAGCCCCCCGTAGTACTCCTCGATCTTCCCGTACACGGCCTCGCGTACCTCCCCGCTGCCTGTACCGTCCGACTCATTCACCGCAAACTTGCTGTTGTGCGACGTCGGACCGTCTCCTCCCGCCCGCCCTCCTGCCTCCGCCGGCCTCCTCAGCGCCTCCTCGAGCCTCCTCGCTATCGCCGTCTGCCATAGAGCCGATAGAGCGCTCTCCGTCATCCCCTGTAGCCCCGCAAGAGGACTCGCCGCGCTCCCGCCGGGGATGCACTCCGCCATGACTCGGAGGATGTTGAGGTCGCCGAGGCTGCTGGTCTTGCGCTCGAGCTCCCACTCTCTTGCGACTCTCACCTCGTAGTCGTCGTACGAGAGCTTGTCAGGGCCTGCGTGCGGCATGAGGGCCGACGCGTCGACGCCGAGAGCCATGCCGAGGTTGTTGAGAATCGTTTTGTATTCCTTTGAGTCTAGAGGGGTCTGAAAGAGCTTCTTGAGGTCAGAGCTGATGTCGTCGGGGATAGTCCAGCTGGTCGTTTGCTGGGCACTAGCTGGTGGATCAGCCGTGGGATTTCTGATTTGAGCAAGAGCGGAGGTGTTGGCGAGCAGCACTTCATTCTTGACTCTCAAGGTCAAGAGCTCACGCTCAAGCTCTAGGATCTCTCTCTGTACATCCTTCCCCATGCCGTACCAGACTAGCAGGAGGGGACAAGGCGCAACAGATCTCAACGCCTGTCACAAGCGTCATGTCATCGAGAGTTGCTCTGGGCTCTCCTCTCCTCATCTCTCGTTCTCTCTTAACTCTCCTGTTCCCGCTCCTCCTGTCGTTCTCCTCCTCTCCTCTCCCCTCCCCTCTTCTTTGCTTTGCTCTTTCGATTCTTCTCTTCTCTGCTGTTTTCTTCGCTTCCCTTCGCTTCCCCTCATTCCTCTCCATTCATCTCCTCTCCTCTTCTCTCCTCTCCATTTTTCTCTTCTCTTCACTCCTTTGTTCTCTTCTCTCCACTTCGTTTGTTTCCCTTAACTTCTCTTCTGTTCTCTTCCCTTCCTTTCCCTTCCCTCTTCTGCTTTGCTCTCCTCTCTTCTCCTATTCTCACCTATTCTTCTTTTGATTTCACCAAACTTCTCTTCTCTTCGCTTCTCTTCTCTCCTTTTCTCTCTATTTCATTAAACTTCTCTCCTCTCCTCTCCTCTCCTCTCTACTCCTCTCCTCTCCTCCCCTCTCCTCTTTTATCATCTCCTCTCCTTTTCGCTCCTCCCCTCTCCTCTTTTATCATCTCCTCTCCTTTTCGCTCCTCCCCTCCTCTCCTCTTTATTTCACTAAACTTCTCTCCTCTGTTCTCCTCTCCTATTCTCTCCTCTTCTATCCTATCCTCTTCTATCTTCTCCTCCTCTCCTCTCCTCT
>NW_005434467.1:4538-27564 GCF_000315625.1 Guillardia theta CCMP2712
AGCAGCTACAAGACATCTCTCACACTCTAGCGACATGACAAGCTTGTCCTCACCCTCCCTCAAGCTCCTTCCATCCTCTCTCCCTCTCTCCTCCCGCTCTCCCCCTTCATCCTCCTGCCATGTTTCCCGCCCAACCACCCCTCTACATGGAGCCCTACCCTAGTCGTATACCACCCTCTTCAATCCCATGGTTTCCGCCTATCAGGTACGGGTGAGCAACACCAGCCTACCCTACCTGTTGATGTATTTTGCACTGCCCTACCCCACCCCCAGAAGCTCCTTGATTTCGCTAGTCAGCGTAAGGGGTGGACGCTCTAATTGGAGCAACGGATCCGAGGCGGACTGCTGGCGATGAAAACCGTTGAGAGGATTGACTAACTTAGTCATCTACTGCGATCTCAGTGACCGGAGCCTCGGAGGCTGAAGATCGGACCGTAAGACAACGTGACGGTACAGCGACTGCGGCGCTGCTGTATGACAGTGAGCTCTGACAGTCTCCGCTGACTACCGGTACTCCTGAGCTCGCTGATCCACCCTTAAATGAAGGAGTCAGCTGGCGAGGGCCTCGGAGCAGACCTGGGCCCGAGGGGTCAAGGCCAAGGGTTGTGAGCTGGAGGCTTCACCAACTTCGCGGCTTCGGCTCGTGACGGTCACGGTCATGCGTCTACGAGCGCTCGGGTGATCCCCTAGCAACAAGCTTCATTTCCATCCATGATGACTAGACGTCACTACAGCCCGGCCAGCTTCATGACCACATCCTCTCAGCTCCTCCGCCTCATCGCCCCCCCGTGAGCAAAACCTCTGGGTACCTCTCAGCTCCTCCAGCACACCCCGACATGCAAGACAAGAGGCCTACTATAGTACTACTGCAGCCATATATCATTTGACTCATTTGACCAAAAATTGCCCACCTGACTTTTCCTTCTTGACTCAACTGAATTTAGGTTTGAAATAGACTAAAGTTAGTACCAAGAGACGTGGGGTTAACTGACCCGGCAACCAAAGAGAACGGCTACACTATGTGACTGTTCTCCTCGTTACTGAATGTTGTGAGACGCAGTAGAGTGAAACGAACTCTGATCGATCAAACATTCAAGATCCGGAGTTACACACTGTGTGAGCGAGTGCTCAGTGACCCGAGGAGCAGTAATGAGATCAGAGCCGGAAGCAGCTGAGATCCTCTGATCAGCACACGATGACTCTTGGGACTGACCTCGGGCATGACCCCCTACTACCCCATGACGGACCCGACTGTGATCGGGTACGTGTGCGGGGGTGGGAGGCTGCCTTGAGAGCACCTCCTCGGAGGGTGCCCGGACGGGTTGTGGGCGGTGCTGGAGAGCTGCTGGGCGACGAGGGAGGAGGACCGCCCGAGGTTCGCCGAGCTTGCGGTAGCTGTAGGAAGAGCCGGAGCGGAGGGGGATGAGGGGGCTGCTGCATGGACAGGGTCAGACAGGACGCCTGGACAGCGGCGGGCAGGGGCCGGCAACCAGTCGCTATGCCGAGGCATATGCAGCATGGCAGAAGCTGCATGGAGAAGGATCGGAGAGGCAGCGGGGGGAGGGATCGAGGCGGTGGCGAGGAGAGTCAGGAAGCGCAAGTACGCAGAGCTCGTGGAGCTGCAAGAGTCAGCCTGCACCGCCTTGGAGTCCACGGGCAGCGACGCTCTCAGCTCGCTGAGGACGGGAGCGAAGGCGCTGCCGGTCAGGGCGTCGGCAGCGCTAGAGGCACAAGATGGAAGCGGGACGGAGCAGCCGGCAAGGGAGGCATGGAGGCTGCTGAGGACGGGAGCTGACGACAGCATAGAGGCGGTGATGCAGGAGATGAGGACGTACGAGGCTCTCGCGGAGGTACAGCAGGCTGCGTGCGAAGCCTTGGTCAGCATGGCTCAGCACGGGGAGGCTGACAAGGTCAAGGCGCGAGAGGCGGGAGCGATCGAGGCCGTCGTCAGCGCCATGACAGTCGGGGGGTCATGCGAGAGAGTCAGAGTAGGGGGTGATGTAGGGGAGGAAGGTAACCACACGCGAGGGGAAGAGAGGGGTGGGTACGGACAAGGAGGGTGGGGGGTCATGGGAGAGCGTCAGAGTAGGGGGTGATGTAGGGGAGGAAGTAAACCAGACCCGAGGGGAAGAGAGGGGTGGGTACGGACAAGGAGGGGTGGGGGTCATGGAAGAGCGTCAGAGTAGGGGGTGATGTAGGGGAGGTAGTAGTGATAGAGGAGAAGATAAGAGAGGAACTTGAACAAGGAGAGACAAGCTTGCCCGCCGGCTTTTGATCACCAAAAGATGATACTTGAACCGTAAAAATCTTGTAACCAGAGATTGCTGTCGCGAGGGTGGAACATCCGTTTCAAGGCATTTGAAGAGGTTGTGCAGTCTTATCTTGCTCACCGATGCACAAGTGAGCTTGCTCACCGACCCACAAGTGAGCTTGCTCACCGATGCACAAGTGAAGTTGCTCACCGACCCACAAGTGAGCTTGCTCACCGATGCACAAGTGAGCTTGCTCACCGACCCACAAGTGAGCTTGCTCACCGATCCACAAGTGAGCTTGCTCACCGACCCACAAGTGAGCTTGCTCACCGACCCACAAGTGAGCTTGCTCACCGATGCACAAGTGAGCTTGCTCACCGATGCACAAGTGAGCTTGCTCACCGATGCACAAGTGAGCTTGCTCACCGATGCACAAGTGAGCTTGCTCACCGATGCACAAGTGAGCTTGCTCACCGATGCACAAGTGAGCTTGATCACCGATCCACAAGTGAGCTTGCTCACCGATGCACAAGTGAGCTTGCTCACCGATGCACAAGTGAGCTTGCTCACCGATGCACAAGTGAAGTTGCTCACCGATGCACAAGTGAGCTTGCTCACCGATCCACAAGTAGCTCCGGCAGTCTCTCATGTGTAAGGCTAGCCACCAGTAGCTCTGTGACATCAACACGTCCCTCGATCGCAGTCTCCAGGGAGTTGCTGATTTGATCCTACTCAAAGCTGACGATCAAGAGACTTGAAATAACAGTCAGACTCGGAATCGACTAGTAGCTCCCAGTGTTTTCCGGCAACTTCATGTCCGGTCCGCAGTGTAGCTGATGTCCGACCGACCAATCTGGCTGGGGAGAGGCTTGTTTTTCCTAGAGTGCATCCGAAGATGGATCAAACAGATTGTGGCTGGGATACTAGTGATAGGGCTGACTTGAAACAACTTGCGGCTAGAGAGAGAGCCTGATTGAAGAGAAGAGTCATCCGAATGTGTGTAACGAGACTTGATGGGATTGCACGAGTTTGCAGCAGAAACGAAAAAACACCAACAAAGAGAAACTGCAGAAAAGGACCTCC
Source organism: Guillardia theta CCMP2712 (assembly GCF_000315625.1). NCBI lineage: Eukaryota > Cryptophyceae > Pyrenomonadales > Geminigeraceae > Guillardia > Guillardia theta. Next base: position 7,874 of record NW_005434467.1, read on the forward strand.
GAGTGTACCGGCAGACACTCGCCAACCTACTTGGCTCAACGCCGAGGACCGAGCTCAGGAGTACCCGTAGTCAGGTCAGACTGTTAGGCTAGATAGCACCCGGGTGTGTAGACAGGTCATAGGCTACTAGGATGTCTCGCGAGGTCTTCTCTGGCAAGGGATCGAGTGAGACCGGGGTACCCCTTAATGAAAGTTGGCGTGTATGGACTATGGTGGAGGGGTGGCTTCGGCCCTGTGGTGGGGGAGGGGGTGGTGCTGAGGAATGGATCTGGTCTTGTGCTGACCGCTGACGTGGCTATCAAAGACCACCATCAGAAGCATGACGACTGAGTCACTCTCTTTCCTCTCTCATGGACGCGATTCCAACCCCCCCGATGTGTTCATCCATCATCACATGCGACAAGACAAGGTCTGCAGCCTCTTCCTCCTGAATGAACACTTGCTTTCCTTTCTCTCCTCCCATGCATCTCTCCCTCGCATCCATCACGCCATCTTGCTCTAGAGTCACTTTGCTCGGACTCTTGTTTGTCTTGGCAACACCTTCTTCCACTCTCTCGTGTGAGACGCTGTCATCGGTCACCTGACGCCGCGCGTCGACCCGAGACGAAGAGACAAGTTGGTTCGTGCCGAGCATCGTCTCTTAGAGTATGTGTGTCGTGGGCATTCATGACCATTTTGAACAAATAACCCCTAAAAGTTCAGATTCTGCTGTAAAATTCTGAACTTTTATGCCATAAATGTTCAGATTCTGGCAAATCGTTAATGATTGTTCAGCTGATGACCTCCCCCAATATCTAGCTATATGTCCGTAGAACCTCTATGAATAGATGTGGCCCGGGGAGATGGAGAGCTCATGCCGCTGTGCGATGTCGTCGTGACCATTCGTGACCAAAAGGAACAAATAGGGGGTTATTTGTCAGCTCTTACAATGGTCTGAATAAATGCTTTCGTGACCATTCGTGACCAAAAGGAACAAATAGGGGCTTATTTGTCAGCCCTCTAAATGTCCGAAGAAGCAATGTATAAAACACCGTATGTAATCAATATAAGGGCCTTGACTAGGTCATACAGGGATTCAGCGGCTATGTTCTGATGTTGTGCTTATGTGATTCATAGATATCACACATAAAACCTGTTATGCTCTTAAATGTTCTGATGTTTTAGTATGATATTGCTGATTATACAATATCAGATACGAAAGTAAGGCGCCAACCTCACAAATCACATCTAGTGTTTGTTACCATATCACTTGTGTATCTCGTCAGATAATGCCCACGACACACCTACTCTAAGAGGCGTAACTACTAACATGTGAGCATCCTATGATGTCTGATTGACTCTAACTTCCGATTAACCTTTTAACGCTCACACATACCCCTTTGAGCTACTAAGTGATTGACGCAAACTTCCGATTAACCTTTTAACGCTCACACATACCCCTTTGAGCTACTAAGTCATTTATTTCTTCAACATTGTTTGATTGTTTAGTAGTGAATGAACTAAGGATAAGGGGGGTCAAGGATAAGGGGGGGTATTTGGTAAGTGTTTGGACCTTTTGTGATGGATTTGTAAAATACTTTTCAAAACCCCCCCTTATCCTTACCCCCCCTTATCCTTGGTTGTTTTATTACTATCTTTTTTTTCAAGAGGGGAAAAACATATTCAATAGAGGATAATAGCATCATCTATACTTACTCGCCCTATTAATCATATACCGCATGCGGCATCATCTACCTCAGGCATCATCTTCATCTTCTCCCTCAGGCATCATCTTCATCTTCTCCCTCCTCTTCATCCAACGAACCATACTCTATCTCTTGCCTAAATTTTATATCTCCTTACCATAGAACTACATATGGCAAGTGACAACCGAGTCCGTGGAGAGTACCGAGATTATATGGCCTTCCTCAGGACTTTCACAGACCGAGTGTTCAGAAACAAGTTTCTCGTTCAGCAGCTGCTTCAAGAACAAATCATAACAGAAGAGGAACTCCAATTTTATGAGAGCTCGCGCTTCACAGCAAAACAAAGGAAGAACAAGGGCTTGATTCAAGTCCATAGAAGAGACACTAGGCTATTCTTTGTTAATCTTGACTGTAAGACTAGAAGAATTGAAATTGAGCGATGACATGAAAGCGCAACGTGCAACCTACGGCAATTGAAAGAAGGGTCAATCAGAGTTGATTCTGTTTAGTGGTGTATCCATTGTTAGTTGCTTACCTGTGCGTGGAAATTTCATCTTGTCTTCGAAGCATGTTTGCAAGTACACTCGCGGATTGTTTGAACCAAGGGCACATATCCCAGTACACGATGGATGATTCAAACCTTGGTCCAACCTGTAGAGTTGAGAAAGAAGCTCGATCATCTCTTACAGGTATGATATGAGATCTTCATCTCATTCCTATCGTCTCTCAATATCAAGGTTCATCCTTGCGAGTAAGGGGGCTACCCCCCACCCCTATGGCACACCCTCAAACGGAGGGGTTCTCTGAAGTGGAAGTTCCGACCCTGCGGGGCAGACCACCCCTCAATTAAGACGCCAACTTCCAACAAGGTCTGAACATGGTACCACCCCATCTTACTGAGAGCTATAGCGAACAGCTGACTACCGGTGCTCCTGAGCTCGAATCGCACTTGAATCCAAGTCCAGTTGGCGCACACCGACATTTTTAATTGGTGGGTCTGCCTTTGTCCTCCCCTACCGACATGTCTGTGCTACAGGTGCTGCTGTCCTGCTTGCGACGAGCTCCCATGCTGACTTGCCTTCAGGCGATCTTGCTCCTCGCACTCTCCATCAGCTGTCCTGCGCATGCTGCTGTCGTCTTACAGTCTGGAGTGAAGTACACAGTCGCTGAGACGGCCCAGCTTCAGATGGAAGGAGGCACGTCGGACCTGAAAGCGACAGACCTCAAGATCTACTGGGGGTCGCTGGGAGCTTGGAGCGAAGGGAATGACATTCTTGCATCGGATACCGTCATTGAAGTTTATCTCCCGCGCTTTTCAGGAGGATCGAACCTCTTCGGCGCATACAGATCTGGCAGCGCAGAGACAAGCGTCATGTGGATGAAGCAAGGTCAAGTCGTCACCATATCCGAGAGCGTGTCCAAGCCATGGGCAGCAGGTCTCCCTGTGTCAAGCCAGTCTTCGCTCGAGGCTGGTCCGGGGGTGGGAGGATGCTTTGGGATCACCCAGGACCTTTCGTCGAACGCTTTCGATCTCAAGCAGCTCCAAGCAAACTCCTTCTCCATGTGTCATTGGGACTCACAGAAAGAGACGCTCCGTCTCCTCATGTCCTCATCGCAGCCCATCACAGGCGTGTACATCAGCAAGGTTTCCTTGTATCAGAACTATGACGTTCACGGCAAGCAGAACGGGCTGGGCCCTCTGCCGCCCATTGGAGGGATAGACGAGCACTGGTATCAGCTAGCGAATGTGGCCGTGTATCAGGCATCTGGATCTTCACGAGGCTGTGCGGTGAAGGCGATCAGTGACTTTCCGTCGACGCCTTGCACTAGCGATCTCTTGGTGTATCAAGTTCCCTTCGACCAGTATCGCTCAGTGAGGTTCGGTACGGACCTGCCTCCCATCCCTACAAGAATTGGAGCAGGAGCCGTCGGCACCGTAGCTCCTCCAGCCTTCGTCTATGCGGCAGCGTCAGGCAACAATGATGGGCCCAATCAAGCTGTCTGCATCACCGTCACTCTGATCAGCTCGGCCACCCTCTTCTCGGCTGGCGTCAATCCCACCACCATCACTCTCACCGGACTGACGGGAGCCTCGACCACCAGTCAGCCCGTGCGGCTCTTTCAGAACAAGTGTCAATGCCAAGGCTCAAGCCCGGTGCAGGACTTGATGCCTGCGAGGTTTCGAACGTCCACCACCGCCAACACCGTCGGGTCAGCAGACTTCAAGGCTGACGGGACCCTGACCTTTCAGCTCATACCCGGGCATTACATCCAAGCTGGAGAGGTGCTGACCTTGTCCTTCAGTCTTGTGACGGGTGCCAACCCTCAGTCGTCTCGAGACCTCAAAGTGTCAATGTCCGGGCAGGCGTGTCTGACCAATGACTTCTGTACGTTACCCAAGTCTGTAGCGATCACGGTTGCGCCGACCTCGTTTGACTCGTCGTCGAGGATCTTGGAGGTGGTGGGCAAGAAGCTGAGGGTGTCGATGTTTCAAAGCTCAAGCGACCCTGGCTCACTGACCAACCTCTTTGTGACGCTCCGGCCCAACTTCAACGTCGAGGTAGGGTCGGTCATCAGCATTCAGGGCCTCTGTGGCTCGCAGAGCAACTCAGCCTATGTCTCTCTAGTCAGCAACAGGCTCAACGGCGGGACGCCGCTGACCGACACATGTACTGGAAACCCGACCGAGGTCGACCTCGCGGACTACTGGCCAGGCTCAAGGCTGGACTGGAGTGGCGGGGGACCTCTCAAGATCACTGTGGCGAGCAGCTTGAGTCTCGTCGCTCGCGGTACTTACGCTCTGTCATGGACTTGGCGGAACCTGGACTTGGCTCACCCGGCGTGCTCGATGACTGTCAGTATGCAGAAAGGAGGAGACGTGGTGAGCGCGGAGGCTGTGGAGAACATCGGCAACACATTCGGCACGGTGCTGAGTCCTGGGTTTATCAAGTACAAGATCAGACAATCGACTACCCGTCCTGACGTTGCCAACTACATCTGCGTGACGCTGAGAAGCAACTTTCGTGTTTCCACGCTCTCCAACACCCAAGGTCAGAACAACCTGGCCCAGATTACTATCTCAGGCCTACAGGGATCTCAAACGACAACAGCGCTGTTCGTGAAGGCTTGTCCGTCATACGACTGGAGCTTGATGCAGCTACAGCCCGAGTCTGATCCGCCAACAGCTCACTTCATCGACAAGATTACGGGAGGTACACTCCATCATACGACAAGCTGGTCGTCTGGATCAGCCGTCCTGACCGTCAACCAGGACGATGCTGCGAATCAGATGTATTACTCCATCCCTCAGCAGCAGGACATTGTGTTCGCTCTCAGGCTGAAGAACCCTAAGGTGTCCAACCCTTGTCAAGCAGTGACTATGCGCTTCTCTGGTGTTGGCCCTGGCAACCGCTTGGTCACGCAAACGGTCAACATGGTGCAGAACCGTGTCGATAGAGCCCTCGAGGACGGCGAGACAGATGGAGACGTGTGCGTGCTCAAGACGTACGATTACAGCTTCCTGACTCGAGTCATCGCCCAGTCAACCTCGGTCGTACAGGAGAAGAACGTCATTACTGTCACCTTGAGGTCTAACATGGACCTGTTGAGCTCCGTCTACAGTCCTCAGATCACCATCTCTGGTCTCACAGGAGCAGACACAGCCGTGACGGCCTTGTCTGCTGCTGCCATCACAAACCAGTACTTCCCCAACATCCAGAAGTCGAGCTGGGATAAAGCACGAGGAGTGCTTGTAGTCACTCTTGCTCCAGGAGCTTGCCAGCTGCCTGTCAAGGGTCGACCGTCTAATTGCATGCATGCTGGCTGGACATATGCATGGAGTTACACCTTGACGAATGGCGTGACGGAGCAGGCCAGCCCTTCTGTCTCCGTGTCATGTCAGTTTGCTGAGAACAAGCTGTCGAGCCCACAGCTTATGGCGTCACCGATGCGCAAAGACTTGCACGCTCTCTACTTGACGAGGCAGCTGCTCAACAAGTATGACATCGGGCAGTTGAGTCCAGCTCCTGGAGCTGTCAACCCTGTTTGCATTACCTTGAGGCCCAGCAAGTCTATCAATGCGCCGACGACCTTCACTCTGACGGGCTTGGACATGTTCTCTTCCGGTACCAAAGTAGCCTTGTACGATCAGTATGGGGTATCGCCTCTTACCAGCGGGCTGTTCCAGACAGTTGGGGCTAGCCCGCAAGACAACTACGCGACGTATGACAAGTCAACGATACAGTTTCAGCTGGGCCCGTCAAAGTCGCTGCAGCAGAACTCCAAGTACAAGTTTTGTTTCCAGCTCACCAACGTCATGACAGGACAAGCGACCTGCCCTCAGGTCTCGCTGACAGTAGATTCACCGTCTGCACCTGCCGTGTACCGAGGAGCTCAGTCGTATCTCTGCAACAATGATGTGACCAGGAAGGTAGCCGGCTACACGTCTGAGCCGTCAGGGTGTGCGGGCTACATCTCAGATCGCAAGTTCATATCGTCCAACATCAGGTCGGGATCGAATGTGACAGGCAGCACAGTCTGGTTGACGATGGAGCTACAGCCTAACTATCCTCTCGCCTCGGGTCAGACTATCACAGTCGGATCGTTCATCAGCATGAAGAACGCTGGATCATCGGACATCCCATGTGCAATAGCCAGGAACGGGCAGGTTGTAAATGCCGCTACCAACAAGCATCGTGCCAACGGGATAGCGCCTCCGGCTGTGTTCAACAGCGTATGCAAGTACCTCGACAACACGATACAGATCTCGTACACCGGGGCGTCAACGCAGTACTCATCTTCCGTCTACGACCCGTTCTACAACGTCAATGCTCGCCGGTCCAAGGGCCTGTACAAGGTGGAGGTCACAGCGGGAGGGTCAGGGTATCAGTCTGCCAGTGTCATCATATGCGACGTTACGCCTGGAGCTGAGTTCTGGACGAAGCCGACTTGCACAGCTGCTGGGGTAGTGTTTGCTGCCGGCAGCTCTGCCTCAGCAGCCGCGACCGTGATCTCCGGCACCGTCACGTCCATCAGCCTGACAGCGCCTGGCTCAGGCTACACGATGCGTCCTCAAGTCTTGATCGTCGACTCCTCGGGCTCCGGGAGCGGCGCGCGAGCAGAAGCGTTCATCTACGATCGCTCCATCTACACAGTCCAGCTGCAGCTGGTCAACCAGGGCACTGCCGCCAGCGCTCAAGCTCTGACGGTCAAGTCGGGCTCATCATTTGTGTCTGCGACTCTAGACAGTGGTTACGAGGTCCGAGCAAAGTCCAGCATGCAGCTCCAGGAGCAGTCCAGCAGAGATGTCGTGTTCACGGTCACTCCCGAGCATAACCTCTACGAAGGCGACATGCTCCTCGTCAACCTGCCTGCCTACGACGTTGTCACGGGTCCCATCTTCGGCGTGACCTCGTCGCCCAACCCAGCCTTCACCACCTTCACCACGCAGCTGGAGTGGGAGCTCAATTACTACCAGGAGGATCGCGCTCGAGCATACATCAGCAACGGCTGGGTGGCCGACGGGAACAGGCATCGGTCAGGAGACGGAGACGTGGACGGCTTGTTTGTGCTGTCGCGGGATGACGATGGCTACAACAAGAACAAGGACCTCTGCTGGAGCCGCGTGTCCTGCCCGTGGGGCCTTCCGGACAGCGACATGACCTTCGCGGGTCCATCAAAGACGCTGGTGCTGACCAAGGTGACCAACGGAGCCTCGTCGTCTCTAGGGTACACACAGGACATCTGCTACAGGAACACCAGCGTCAACCTCCTTCAACCGTCGGACTATGTCGGCATGCAGCTCAAGTGCCGTAACAACCAGCACACGGTGACAGCCGGCGGTCAGGTCACAAGCGTGCGAGTGCGGCACGGGGGCCTTGTGGTCATCAACGGGAGATACTCGGAGAGCTCGGGAGTATCAGGAGCCGCGCCGACGTTTGTGGCATCTGGCGCGACAGATCAGGCGACGGGGACGCTGCTCTACCAGGTGGTGGGAGTCCAGTACGTGTCAGGCAGCTCGTTGGCAGCAGGCGACATGATCGTCTTCGATTCTACCTACCAAGTCCTGCAGGCGAATGCTACCATCTCTTCTCTCTACAGCACCAGCCCAGCTGTGCATGTCACTGCCCCCGGGCTGTACTCCGGATATCCTTATGCGACCGTGTCTGGGAAGAACACCCAGCTGCGAGTGCTTGTCTCTGTGGCGAGTGCCAGCCTGACGTCTCAAGGCAGCGGATACACGTCCATCCCCACCATCACCACCTCGCTCAAGCCAAGTGTCGGCCTGCCCTCGACAGTGCAGCAACTTGAGCTTCCAGTGTTTGACGTCTCCTTGACCAACGTGACGAGCACCGTTGTCACCCAGTCTATCCTCGACTACAACCCAGCTAGACAGTGCTTCGTGGTGGCTGAAGAGTTTCCGACTTCCTTCTTGAGCGACTGTCAGGTCGTGCCCAAGGAGCAGGTCGGTCGGTACACCGGCATGACAGCGATGATCGGGTCCAGCGAGTACGTCATCAAGCAGGGAGCAGGCGGCGTCTACTGGGTGGCAGACCTCAAGGGCAACAAGCCTAGAAGCATCGACCTGGCCAACAAGCCCTACACCATCTACACGCAGCTGCAGCTGCAGGTGGCGAAGGGCAAGTGGATCCGACAGGGCGAGAGCGTCAGCATCAGCATCCCCAGCTACCGGTTCAAGTCGGTCCCTAGCAACCCCAACGCGTTCGTCACTCCCTCTACAGATGACGCCTCCAAGACCATCCGAGAGAGGACGAGGTTTCAGTTTGCGACGCCCATCAGCTTTCGCAACGTCCGGCTAGCGGGCGCTGCTGCTTCGCGGATGCTTGTGCTCGGCGGTGCCATGTCGTCAGGCGACACCTGCACCATCCAGGGAAGTGACATCGAGAGACCCCAGGCGTCCGACGGGGTGACGGTCAACCATGCTGAAACCATGACAAGCGTCGGAGGGAGCGTGCCTGTGTTTGCTCCTCCTTCTACTTGGGGCTCGGGCTATCTCCGACCCGGGAGGTTCTACGGCACCTGTGCCTCTGGCAGGCGCTTGTCGGGCGTGTTCATGCTCGAGGGGCAGCGGACTGGCATCGAGCGGATCGAGATCGTGACTCCAGGAACAAGCTGCAGCGCTAACGTCCAGGTCACCATCTCAAGTCCCGACAAGGACGGGGTGACTGATGGGCTGACCAACACCCCGGTCTGTCCGTCCGACAGCTCTCTATGCTCTCAGGCTACTGCAGTCGCGACTGTCAGCGGAGGGTCCATCACCAGCATCTCCCTCACCAGCGCGGGGAGTGGGTACTTCTTCCCGCCTACCGTGACGCTTACGAACCCCAGCTCCAACACGCCTTGTGACGCCTTTGCCATCGCGCACTTGTCTCACAACTTCACCTCTCGTCTGCGGGTGACAGCTGACTCCAACCTGATGATGTACCACCCCCAGCGAGATCACTTCGACTCCCTTACTGGCCTGCACTCGACCGTCTTCCCCGCGGTCGCTCTCTACAAGCGATACGATGCGAGGAAGTCCAACGCTGAGGTCGGAACAGGATACGTGGCGGCGATAGTCGTGACGTCTCTACCGCCGTCGTCTTGCACAGGACACATCACCATCGAGCCTCCGCCCTCAGGCAGGACCGCGAGGGCTAAAACAGCTGCCAACGGCGGCGTCACCTCGATCGAGGTCATCGACGGAGGGTCCGGGTACGAGTATCCGCCAGCTGTGACCCTGCCGTGCACAGACGGCAGCGCCCGGGCGATCCTAGGCTTCGCGACCTCAGACGTTCACATGGCCGGCTCGAGAGCCTCCTCCTACACTGGCATGCAGTTGGCGCTGCTGACGTCATCGTCGAAGGCTCCCGCCTTCCGCTCTACCATGGACTCGCCGGTGGTGGTCGGCTTCAACAAGGCTTGCAGCACTGCAGTCACGCAGACGATGCTGAGGGCAGGCGGCTCGTGGAACAGCTCTCGAGTCACAGCAGTGACGGTCCCGCAGCAGGGGGTGTCGGGGTTTGCGTTCGGGTTCACAAACGTGAAGATAAGCCCGTCAGCTATCAACGCCAACGGTCTGGTCGACGCTCATGCCGACGCCTTGGCGGTCCCCACCTGGTCCTTTCCTGTGTCGGGGTCGAGGCTTGTCAGCGGGGAGCTTGGGGTAGTGCACTACAACGGGCCTACGACCGTGAGTAATCTCTTCAGCTGCGATGAGTCGGTGCTGGTGTTCAGCTCTCCGCAGCGGCCAGGAGGGCAGGTGCTCAAGATCAAAGTCTCTCAAGCTGCGGGCGCGAGCCTTCCCAGCTACGAGATCGTACAGCAGGGTCAAGGGTACGCCAACATCCCCATCGTTGTCGACATGGAGTTTAGCGTCGGAGGGGCGGTCAAGAGCTACCGACAAGACTTTGCGGACCTGAGCAGCAGCCAGCAGACGCTCTGCAAGCCTTCCTTCTTCTCGCTCAACACGGCGTATCAGGGCACCAACGTCTACTCGGGCTTCGTCATAGCCTCAGGCACTTCAGCACAGCAGACAGGCCTGACTCTCGACGGAGCTCTCATCACCCACGAGGGATACGGATACCAGAGCTCGGGCTCCGGACCCATCGCGACCTTCAGCTGCAGCGGATGCTCCAGCAGCGCCTGTGCTGACAAGAGCGCCAACTCCATCGCCAACCAGGTGTGCACTGCCTCAGAGCTTCAGGTGGAGGCGACGGTGAGCGGAGAGTGCTCGGGCTCGTGCGAGCAGTCGGTAGCGACCAGCGCCTTCTTCTCGCCCAGCAACCGCAACGGGCTGCAAGTCTGCTCGCCGGCGGACGGAGCGGCAGGAGACTACAGGACGCGCAAGACGCTGCAGATGCGCGTGTCGAGCGGGCCGTCGGCGTACTCCTCCAGCAACGTCTACACGGCAAGACGCAGCCAGGGCTTCCAAGGCCCGCGAGGCTCCTTGATCTTCAAGATCACAGCTAACGAGGCGTTCGCGTCCGCCTCGCTCTGTCAGCCCCCGCGCGTCCTCGTGGAGCCTCCCCCCTCAGGCGGAGTGCAGGCAGAGGTCTTGCTCGACTACATCGACACCAGCTCGGACCCCTACACCAACGGCCCGTCTGCGAGCTCGACAGCAGCCAGCAAGGGCTTCGCTGCCGACGCTGCTCCCTACCAGTATGTGCTCAAAGTCATCAACGCAGGGTCCGGCTACTTGACCGCTCCGTGCATGAACGTCGTCGCTCTGCCCGGGTTGCTGCCGGCGTGCCCAGCTCCCACTCTTGGCGCTTACCCGAGAAGTGGGATGGTCGCGTCTCGGGTCGAGCTCGTGAGGAACATCTCGCTGCCAGAGCTCAACCAGGGCGCCGCAAACGTCCAGCCGACTTGCAGCAGCGGGTCGTTTGTTGTCAAGTCTCTCTGCCCGGGCTCCAACCCCTGCACAAGCGCCTACTCGCAAGCAGAGCTCAACCCGCTGCCTTCCTGCTCAGGCTCCTCGCAGTGCAGCGCATGTGCTACGTTCCCTTGCCCCGCCCGCACCTGCGCGGCAGACAACTGTCCCTCCTACCTGTCGACAGTCCTTGATGCCTCGCTCTCGAGCGTGGTCGCTGATGAGGCGCTGGCAGCCATCGGGTGGGATGCTCGGACCCACCAGCCAGTCCTGCTCAACGCGGGCTTCGGCTTCTCTCCCAGCACGCCTAACCCGCTGAGGCTCGAGTTTCCTTCGGACGCAGGACAAGCGTATCCGTGCGCGGAGATTCTACTCTACTTCACCGACAGCCCCAGCTCAGACGCCCTTCAGCCGGGCCCTCTCTACTGGCCGGGCGACTTGTCCTTCGATCAGAGCTCTGTCCGAAACCTGGCGGGCCAGGTGACCGGAGTGGACTATCTGCTCAGACCCGGCTTCATCAACGCAGTCTACGGCTCGTTCAGCAACTTCCCTGTCACGACTCTTGTGGCTCTCAGAGACCAGGCGGCTCGTCGGCTCCTGCAGACCTCCAGGTCGGCTGTGCTGGAGGTGCAGTCAGTGTCGGGCTTCAAGGTCGGCGACTACATCCGGCTTGTGGATGAAGTCCTCATCGTGGACGCGATCAGCGTCCAGCAGAGCACTCTCACGGTCACTCGAGGGGCGCTGAACTCCAGCATAGCCTCGACCTTCGCCGCAGGCACCGTTGTCAGGACCTTCAACCCGGGCTCCGTGCTGCTCAAGAGCGTCGCAAGGGACGCGACCAGCATTGAGGTGTCAAACGCCGCCAAGTTCACGTCGGGCAGATACATCCAGGTAGAGAAGGAGGTCATGTACGTCACTGCCGTAGGAGCCTCGTCGTTGACTGTCCTTCGAGCACAAGAGGGGACGATCGCAGCCAGTCATGCCGCGTTCAAGGCGGTGGGGAACGTGCGACCCTCGCATAATTATCCGATCGTGCTGCAGGAAGCCGTGACGGCGAGTCAAACCTTCTTGACTGTATCGGACGCGAGCCTGTTGTTTGCGGGGGCCTTCATCCAGGTGCTGGACGAGATCATGAGAGTCACTTCGATATCCGGCGACAAACTTACCGTCCAGCGAGCGCAGGCAGGAACATCTGCGTCATCGCACCCGACGGTAGTGCTGGTAAAGCTGACAACTGAGGCGAGCCTGGGGCGTTCAATCTACAGGTCAAACATGGTACTGTTGACTACGATCAAATCTAGCGACACTGTCCTACGTTTGATGGACCCAGTCAAAGACACGCAGTCATCAGGCTTTCAGCCAGGCGACTATCTGCTGATCTATCACTATGCCTATGAGTACTGCATCGAGGATTCTTGTGCTCGACGGGCGGGATTTACCTCACCTAGTTATGAGGCGATGTTGGTATTGAGCGCTGAGACTTCTACTGTATCGGGGTATCTCTACCAGAACCTGACGGTCCAAAGAGCTCAGTTTGGATCATCTGCTCAAGAGTTCTTCCAAGGGATCTCAGTGAACTATCTATTCAGCCCACGTGTCCTTGAGCAGTCAATCGATAAGACGGCAACCAACGCAAACTTCTCAAACACTTACGGACTGCAAGCCGGAGATCTTCTGTGGGCTCTGACAGGTGTAAAAGCCCATGAAGGGGGCAATTTGGGGTACATAGAAGTGATGGAGTATCAGTCGGACGGCAGTGTGCGTCGAGAAATGATCCCTGAATGCACGATATATCAGATTCCCTTCTCGCTTTCGCAGGCTACCAGCGTGTCAGCGGGTGCGCTTGTGCAGACAATAGCGAAGCCTGCCTACTTCAACCCTCCATACATTATCGATTCCGATGATACATGGGTAACAATGTCGAGGACATCCGACTTTGCAGTTGGAGACATCGTGAGCGATGGCTCTTCAGCTCTCGAAGTGACAGCTATCAACACTGCAGACAGCAAAATCACATTAAAAAGATTGTTTGATGAAGATCAAGATCCTCCTTACACAGGGTACCTTGTGAAGATTGAGGGTCTGAGGCTCCTCAACTCAACTCTTGACACAGACGTTATGGACCCTTCTGACTCTGCTACCTTCAGCATCTCCTTGCACACTCTAGTCTCAGACTTCTACTCCCCGGGTGACTTCGTGTGGATATGCGACGGGTCTAGAGGCTTGTTTCGAGTACAAGCTGTCGGAGATTACTCCATGGACGTTACTCCATACAGTATTATTCAAGGAATATCATTCTCAAAAGACAAAGCAGTATTGTTCAAGTACGAGAGATTTGACGTTCTGAACGGTGACGCGTTATCCCCCGGTGACAGCGTCATGTTCACGTGGGGTTATGTCATATTCAAGTTGTTTGCTTCTGTCGATCTGTTAAACACGGGTGGCACAGCACAAGTCATCTCATCCTCTGCGAACGAAGTCCGCCTCACCTTCACCTCAGGAGGATATGGCCCAGACCATACTATTGCATGGTTTTATGACGTACATTTCACCCATCAGCTGCTGCCGATCTCCAAGAAGAGCTTCGCCACGTCCAAGCTTGCTCTAGACATTGACTCGACCGTAACGCGCGTCATCCTCTTCGACGCCTCCGGGTTCCTAGCCGGCGACAGCATCGTCATCGACGATGAGATCATGACCATAGACAACCTCAACGGCAACCTCCTCCATGTCTCTCGAGCTCAAGCAGGCACCGCTGCTGCCCCTCACAAGCTCGCTGCATCAGTCGCATGGACCGCTCCCATAGCCAAGACGTCCTCGCCAGTGTCTGCCGTAACTCCTATGACTCGGCGCGACCAGCACCTGAGATACATTGCCCAGCAGGGCTCCATCGCCCTTCCCAGCTCGATCTTGCAGGCCTCCAGCAGCTACCAAGACGTCTGGGCACAGCTCGACGAGGAGATCATCATGATCCGACAGCCCGCCTCAGGTGTCGTCCCCGAGGATGATCGCGGGCTGAGAGGAACGTCGGCGGCTGCTCACGTGACCAACACGCCCTACAACATCCCCAACGCGGTCTTCTCCTGGCAGCTCAACGTCAGGTCAAGTCTGCTGGGCTTGTCGGGCTTCTCAGCTCTGCCTGTGTACAGCATGAACGCTGCTGGAGTGATCGCAGTGTCAGGAGTCCACGTGCTGTCGGGAGGAGCCGGAGTGACAAGCCAGCCATCCTTCCAGCTGAGCCTCAACAGGTTCATCGACAGCGACGCCCAAGGGCAGGCGGTCGGAGGAGCGACTTACTCCTACCGCCCTCTGATCCAGCAGACTTACCTCGGGGTCGACCTGACAAACAAGTTCACCAAGAGACTCATCAGGCCAACTGTGACCTACCCCGTGACGTACCAGCCTTGGAGGTTCCCAGCAGACCCTCTCCACTTCCAGGACAGGATGGACGGGTATGACCCGAGCTCAGACAGCTCACTGCTGTCTCCTACCAACGGTTCCAACGCCATCAACGCCAGCTCTCCGATCCCTCACGAGCCAGGCTCGCCCGTGTTCGTGCTCGACTCCTTCGGTCAGATGCTCGGCGATCAGGCTGTACCCCAGCAGAGCCTGTCGGTGTCAGACGGCAGCGCGTACTCCTACTCCATCACCAGCAGACCGTCCGTGCTGGACTCTACCTGGAGCAGCCCGGCCCTGCTCATCGTGTCGACGTCATCGGCTACGACAGCCGACATGTACCTCAACGACACCATTGCGGGCTCCTACTCCAACGGTCAGAAGTCCGCTCTGCTTTCTGCCAGCAGCAGGATGTTCGCTTGGAAGACAGACCCGCGCAAGCTTGCTGTGATCGTCGGGGCCTCAGCAGCAGCCATGTCTACACAAGCAAATGCAAGCTCGTCGACGACTCCAGCAGGAGGTCAGAACATCGGAGCCATCATCGGAGGCGTCATCGGGGGCGTGGTAGGAGCAGCTCTGCTTGGCCTGCTCGCCTACAAGCTCCTCCTGCTCAAGGCCGTCGGCAAGGCAGTAGACGTGGAGATGGTGCCTGTCTACCTGCCTCAAGCCTATCCTGCCCTTGACGTGGAGTACGCCGCTGCAGCTCCGATGCCTGTTGCTACTCCAGCGTACGGCCAGCAGCCCATGGCTCTCGGCATGTGAGAAGCGCGGCTACTTGATGATCCAGCAGGCAGCGGCTGATGCTGCTGTCTGCCTCGTAGAGCTCGATACGAGCGATCCTTTCTATCGGATAAGAATGAAAATGATTTGTAGAATCAAGAGAGGAGGAGGTAGAGCTTGGGAGGTACGCGAGACTGACACAGCGAGGCAGGTAGCAAGAGATATGACACTCACTGCAGGACATCACAGGAACACCTTTTCAAGGGAGCGATGTTACTGAAAGAACATCACATCTTGGTAAGCACATGGATGGAATCCCTGAATGTATTCGAGGTTTGTCAGGGGCAAGCTGAATCTGAAAGAGGCAAGTCAAGCCAGACATCTGCCCAAGGTTTCTCAAAGCATGAGTGGATTCAGTCCATGCAGGAGAGGGTGTCGTCAAAACAGGCTCCTCCCTTCTATAGGTTTGAAGTCTCGAAGAGGAGAGGAGAGGAGAGAAGCGGAGAGGAGATCAGGAGAGGAGTCTAGTTACACTTCCTTGACCCCCACTTTCTTTCGTGCTTCTGGTTTCCAGGTGACTTCGGGGACTCTATGACCCCTTCCTCGGACGCATTGAACTGGCACCCACACGCGTCAACTTCCACAAATTGGATTGGTAGGGTGATGCAACCTGATAGTGAGAGGTCAGGGAGTGACGTCACCAGGCGAGGTAAAAATATAGAGAGACGCAACAAAGTTGAGACCAGGTCCTGATCTTCAGTATCCTACGGGTCATACAGATATGTTACTCAGAATACCAAAGTTTAGTGGAGTAAAAGCGAGCACTAGCCCGCATAGACAGACATGGGGGTGGAGGACAAGAAGAGCTGAGAGGTAGAGAGCAAGACGCGCTTCTATCAAGTACAATCAAGGCTGACCGCAACATTGACCGACAAGCTGAGAAAGCTTCAGCCCCCTGCTCGACGCTCGTCTCACCGCCAGCTCTTGCCCCTAGCAGCACGAACAAGCTCTGTCCCTTCCCCGCCATCCCCGCCTCCCCTCCAGCTGCACCACGACCCTCCCCATCACTCGGCATCGCGTCGCTCGAGCACGGACCTGAGCCGTCGGCCCGCCTCAGAAGCACGGGTGTCGGGGATGTTGGGAGGCAGGGCGGCGCCTCGGAGCCGTCGGATGCGTCGGATGTTGTACGAGTTGTCGCTAGCAAGGCTGCTCAGAGCCTCCATCGCGCTATCCTCCAACCACCCGCTGCCCTCATGCCTTTGCATCGCCCTCACTACCGCCTCGATCGCTCCCGCCTCCCGAGCCCGCGCCTGGCTGTCTGCCATGCCCTCCGTCATGCTGCGCAAGGCCTTGCATCCGTCACACTGTAGCCATCGGTCGTCTGCGTGCGTGGACATGGCGCTGACGACGGCCTCGATCGCTCCCGCCTCTCGAGCCCGCGCCTGGCTGTCCGCCATGCCCTCCGTCATGCTGCGCAAGGCCTTGCATCCGTCACGCGGTATCCACCAGTCGTCCGCGTGCGTGGACATGGCGCTGATGACGGCCTCGATCGCTCCCGCCTCCCGCGCCCGCGCCTGGCTGTCTGCCATGCCCTCCGTCATGCTGCGCAAGGCCTTGCATCCGTCACGCTGTATCCATCGGTCGTCCGCGTGTCTGGACATGGCGCTGACGACGGCCTCGATCGCTCCCGCCTCCCGCGCCCGCGCCTGGCTGTCAGCCATGCCCTCCGTCATGCTTTGAAGTGCTTGACATGCTGACCATTGCAAGTATCTCTCGTCCGCGTGCGTGGACATGGCGCTGACGACGGCCTCGATCGCTCCTGCCTCCCGCGCCCGCGCCTGGCTCTCTTTGATGTGACTCACTGTGTTTGTCACGGCCCTGCACGCAGTCTTCTGTACCCACCTGTCGTCCGTGTGCCTGGACATCGCCCTCACTACCGCCTCGATCGCTCCCGCCTCCCGCGCCCGCGCCTGGCTGTCTGCCATGCCCTCTGTCATACTTTCAAGTGCTTCGCAGGAAGATCCTTGTACCCCAGCGTCTTCCGCGTGCGTGGACATGGCGCTGACGACGGCCTCGATCGCTCCCGCCTGCATGGCCGGGAGCTTGTTCTGCTCGTGGCTCTCGGCTATCGCTGTCATCACCTCGCATAGACCTTGCTGTATCTTCGCGTTGCTCTGGTGCCTGGTCATGGCGCTGACGACAGCCTCGATCGCTTTCGCATCTCTCGCTGTGCCCTGGTATCGGAAGTACTGCAATGTGTACTTCAGGGCCTCACACGCAGCATGCTGTACTTTCAAGTCGTTCGCATAACTTGACATGGCGCTGACGACGACCTCGATCGCTCCCGCCTCTCGTGCTCGCACCTGGCTCTCATCGCTGAAGCTGACAGTGTAGTCCAGGGCCCAGCACGCAGCCTGCTGTACGCCCGCGTCGTTCGCGTGCGTGGTCATGGCGCTGACGACGGCCTCGATCGCTCCCGCCTCCCGCGCCTGCGCCTGGCTCTCGTCCCTGAAGCTGACAGTGTTCTTCAGAGCCTCGCACGCAGCCTGCTGTACGCCAGCGTCGTCTGCGTGCCTGGTCATGGCGCTGACGACGGCCTCGATCGCTCCCGCCTCTCGAGCCCGCGCCTGGCTCTCTTTGATGCGACTGACGGTATGTCTCAAGGCCCAGCACGCAGCCTGCTGTACGCCAGCGTCGTCCGCGTGCATGGACATGGCGCTGACGACGGCCTCGATCGCTCCCGCCTCTCGCGCCTTGACCTTGTCAGCCTCCCCGTTCTGAGCCATGCTGACCAAGGCTTCGCACGCAGCCTGCTGTACCTCCGCGAGAGCCTCGTACGTCCTCATCTCCTGCAACACCGCCTCTATGCTGTCGTCAGCTCCCGTCCTCAGCAGCCTCCATGCCTCCCTTGCCGGCTGCTCCGTCCTGCTTCCGTCTTGTGCCCCTAGCGCTGCCGACGCCCTGACCGGCAGCGCCTGAGCTCCTGTCCTCAGCGAGCTGAGAGCGTCGCTGCCCGTGGACTCCAAGGCGGTGCAAGCTGACTCTTGCAGCTCCACGAGCTCTCCGTACTTGCGCTTCCTGACTCTCCTCGCCACCGCCTCGATCCCTCCCCCCGCTGCCTCTCCGATCCTTCTCCATGCAGCTTCTGCGACTGGTTGCCGGCCCCTGCCCGCCGCTGTCCAGGCGTCCTGTCTGACCATGTCCATGCAGCAGCCCCCTCATTCCCCTCCGCTCCGGCTCTTCCTACAGCTACCGCAAGCTCGGCGAACCTCGGGCGGTCCTCCTCCCTCGTCGCCCAGCAGCTCTCCAGCAGGGCCCACAACCCGTCCGGGCATCCTCCGAGGAGGTGCTCTCGAGGAAGCCTCCCACCCCCGCACACATACCCGATCACAGTCGGGTCCGTCATGGGGTAGTAGGGGGTCATGCCCGAGGTCAGGATCTCCCAGCACGTGACCCCGTAGGCCCACACGTCGCTCTTCTCCGAGCACCGGCCTCTCTGCATGGACTCTGGGGGCATGTAGCGCACCGGCAGCGCTCGCCCCGCTACCCTCCCGTCACTCCCGTCCACCAGCTCCCCTGCCCGCCCGTACCCCGCCACCTTCACCGACGTCCTCCCCACGTCCTCCTTGTCGAAGCCCAAGACCAGCACGTGCCGAGCCGCGAGGTCCCGGTGCACGACCCGCTGCTCAGCCAGGTGCTCCATGCCCTGCGCGATCTGCTCCATCATCGCCGTCTGGTGCCCTCGCGTCACCTGCCCCGCCAGCCTCCCCAGCAGAGCCTCCCTCAGCGACCCCAGCTCGGCGAGCTCGGTCAGCAGCAGGGGACAGCCGTCGGCGTCGTGGCTCTGCCCCATGTAGCGTACAAGCCGAGGATGCGGCCCGAGTCTGAGCATGACCGCGGCTTGTCTGCCGCCGTCGTCTTGCCTGAGCTTGAGCACGGCTACCTTGATCTTGCCGGGCCCTGCCCTCCTTCCTTGCACGCGGAGGTGACCTATGTAGAGGGTCTGGGAGGAGCCTGCTGAGATAGGCTGCCGCTCCATCTCCACGTCATGTCTGGGGACGAGCAGCGCGTGTCGCTCCTGCCACTCCTGGATGGCGCTGCGGAGAGCGAGGTTGGGGACAAGGTGGTCGGAGGGGAGGAGGGCGCCGGTGAGGGGGCTGGAGAGACGATGGCGGAGCCAGGTCTCGATGGAGGACCTCTCGTAGGTGTGGCCATCGCAGCAGGTGACAGGGTCGGTCATGAGCGCCATGCTGATGGGGCAGATGAAGGACCGGAGCGCTCCCTGGTCCGCTGCCATGGCGGGGCCGAGGAGCGAGGGGAGGGGAGGGGAGGGGATAAAGGGGGTACGTGCAGCGAGGGAGCGAGGGGGTGCGAGGCCGGTCTAGGGACGGGTAGGGGGTGGTAAGAGGAGGGGAGAGGAGGGAGGAGGGGTGGTCCAAAAAAGAAAAGCTAATCCTACCAGCGGCTACGGGGGGAGTGTAAAACTAAAAAAAGAAGAATAAGTCTTGTTGCTGCCTTTT